>NC_039362.1:47701836-47758776 GCF_003573695.1 Papaver somniferum | reverse complement strand
CCCCCCCCCCCCCCCCCCCCAAGATGGAATTTCCTGAAAGGAGAAATTTTCAGCTTGTGTCTTAAGAACTCAAATCTTGGTCCTGCTAAGCCTTTGGTGAATAAATCAGCTAGTTGCAGAGTGCGCAAATAAGTAACCTGTTTATTGTGAACCAACTCCCCGACAAAGTGATAATAAATTGCTAAATGCTTCATTTTTCTATCAAAGATAGGGTTAGAGGATAGAGATACTGCACTTTGATTGTCACGAGAAATGATTGGTGTAATAGAGATAAATAGATGAAGATCCCTTAAAAGCTGCAAACCCACACAATTTCAGCTGCAGTATTAGCTAGAGACATATACTCTGCTTCTGTAGAACTTCTAGCAACTCCATTTTGCCTTTTGCTAGACCAGGAGATTGGATTTGAGCCAAAGAAGATACAAAAACCACCAGTGGATTTTCTAGTGTCAACTGAGCCTGCCCAATCTGCATCACTGAATTCATGAATAGCTAAAAGTCTTTTGTAAATAACAAGCCATAGTCAAGAGTGCCCTTTATATATCTCAATATCCTTTTAGAAGTAATGAAATGAGTATCAGTTGGTGCTTGCATCTACAGACAAACCTGATTTACCGTAAACCAAATTTCAGGTCTTATCCAAGTCAAATACTGCAAGGCACCTACAACAGACCTATATTCACTAGGATCTGACAAAACTGTGCCATTTGACTTGGAAAACTGAGAGCATAGAGATATATGAGTGCTGCATGGATTTGCACCAGTCATATTAAACTTCTCCAGTAAATCCAGAGCATATTTGGGTTGACTGAGAATAAGTTGATCAGAACGTATTTTCACCTGAAGACCAAGAAAGAAAAGTAGATCTCCCAGATCCTTGATGGGAAAGTATGACTGAAGTTGCAGGATAAATTGACTGATATAAGCTTGTGAGTTTCCTGTAATCAATATATCATCATCATATACCAGAATTATAGTAATTCTTGATCCATACTTCTGCACAAACAATGAGGAATCAACTACAGATGGTTTGAAGTCATGAGAGACTAGAACATTCAGAAATTTGTCATACCAAGCCCTTGGAGCTTATTTAAGACCATAAATGGATTTGTGTAACTTGCACACATGATGTGGTTTGTCTGGATCAACAAACCCAAGTGGTTATAGCATGTAAACATATTCTTCTAAGTCCCCGTGTAAGAATGCATTGCTCACATCTAATTGCTTGAGTTTCCAATCAAAGTTAACTTCTAGAGAAATAATTTACCTAATTGTTGTTGGCTTTGCTAAGGGACTGAAAGTTTCTGTAAAATATATGCCCTTATGCTGATGAAACCCCTTAGCAACAAGCTTTGACTTGAAACTGTCTATAGTTCCATCAACATTATGTTTAATCCTAAAGACCCATTTACAACCAGAAACATTGTAAGATGGGTCTGGATCAACAAGAAACCAAGTGCCTGCATATTTTAAAGTTGTATGTTCCTCAACCATGGAACTTTTCCATTAAGGTATTTTGATGAATTTAGAGTAGCATGTTGGTGCTGGTATAGCTGAGACAAGGTTAGCAGAGAGTATACATTTGGTATATAAAACCTTAAGTTTTAAAATAACTCTTTTACCCCTTGTGACCATTTGATGAGAATTAGAAACAACAGCTTCAGAGGATGGGCTAGCAGGTGCAGTGAGTATACCTGATGTAGCCTGAGCAGAGTAAAGTAATTGTGTAGTATTAACATCAGATAATGTAGTATCAGACAATGTAACAACACTGGAAGGTCTCATATCAGTTGTAGAAGAAACAATAGTAGGTTGTAACTGAATATTGAGAACTGAGTCAATTGGTCTCAAAGGAAAACTAGCTTCATTGAAGACAACACGTATTGAGATGTACACCTTTCTAGTTTTAGGATCTAAACACCTGTATCCCTTGTGCATTGAGATATATCCAATAAACACACAATGTACACTTCTTGGTTGCAATTTATGAGTAGTAAATGGCCATATCCAAGTGTAGTAGGGTAAAAATTGATTCTGCTGAAAATGGTGAATTGGGTGAACTGCCGAGAAACGAATCTAAACCCTAAACAAATGTACTGCATAGGAGTACTTTATATTTGAGAGATCAATCTGTACAATTCTGTCCTACACCAAGAAATGGCCGTTCCAGTCTTGCTTCGATCACAAAATGAAGGAGAAGGGTTGATCTTAGGGAGGGAAGCAAAGAAGATGTTGAGATCAAAATGAAGAACTATGAAAATGTGGTTGTTTTATGACTTGTATCAGAATGTAGAACCCACTTACAGAATGTAAGCTATTGGTTCTTGGTGTTTTCTGGATACTTGCGTTAATGAACCCACTTTAGATTGAATATCTATTTATATAAGTCATAATCGAACACTCCGATCTCATAGGAAGTGGAAGCAGTTGAGTAATGGAGAAGTGGAGATCGTGCAAAATAGTGAAAACCACGTCCCTATCATGAAGGGAAGACTGGTCGATTTTATTCCCACTACGTCTCGCAACTAACTATCCGCATTTCCTGACACTTTCTCATAATGGGCACGTTGTATGTCGCACGCTATAAACCGCCAAACCATACCCTGATGAACATCCCCCAGTTTGTGACATGTTTGATGTCTCGAGTATTTTGTAGAAAATATGTAGCAAGTTGCTGAGTGGGTCTTGCTTGCAAGTCCTAATTATTTCGACCAATCACGCGCAAGCTAGGTGGCGGGCAATCATATGTGACAAGTCAAGTCGTTAGACTTGCCGCAAAAAAATAACATATAATGTTTTTAGGTTAAATAATTAAGTTATTTGTGAAATCGATATTCATAAAATAAGCTTGTATTCGATGCTCGTAAAACATCGCTTTTAAGCAAGTAGCTCAAAATAATCAATGCTCATGAAGCATCGTTGTTCAGAGCCTGCCTTAGTTGGTCATGGAATTCACGGTCTTAAAACAAGCGTGACCGACCATCTTTGGGCAGCTTCGAGAAGCCATCCCTATACTTTAGAGATGAGATGGTTGGCCCTCATAGGATAAGGATGGCCGGTAGCCATTTCGACCTCCCATTTGTCGGCCCAAATTAGATTTAAGCCGGTTAAATCAGCTAGCCAAGTTGGATGGTTGAGATGATTTGCGGCAGTTATTTATTGCAGTTGAATTTATTAAAGGCTTTTGTAGGCCGCATGACTAGCCTACTTTGGCCAATGATTCGGAATGTAGCACACAAGATATAAGTGGTGTGATTGGTCGAAGTCAAAGACGGGTCGCGGATGATCATAACGACACCTCATTGGTCGGCCCAAATTAGATCTAAGTCGTTTAATCCGGCTGGCCAAGTTGGATGGCCGTGATTAATTTAAGTATGCCTTGGGCGGTAATGGATTAATTAAGACCCTTTTCAGGTGGCTCGACTAGCCTACTTTGCCTAGAAATTGCGGATGCTTCCTGCGTGCTAGGAGAGTTGCGATTGGCTGAAATAACATAGGGTCGGTCGGTGAACATCTTGGAGTTGATTTGGTCGCGCCAGGAGAAGGCTAAGCTTGATAAATTGGCGAGCCAAGTCGTACGGCCGTGATCGTTTTGAGACTGACATGGATAGGCTAGATTTAATTTCTTAAGAAATTAATCGCGTCGGCTAGCTAATTTCCACCTTTACTTAAAAGTATAGGCTGCAACTTTGGAGCCCGATTTGATTGGTTGATGAGGAAGATGAGCCAGCAGACAGCAATATAGGGCATGGCCGGTCGGCCAGGGGAGGCGCCCGCTAGGGCAAACCAGCCAGCCAAGCGGCAGGATTGTGCACCTTTTGCTACTGTCTTTATTAGTCGCAATTTCCTTTTATTTCTTGTTTTCTAACTTTTTGTAGGATTCTGCTCCTACTAGTTCCATGATGGATCAATTCTCTAGTTTTCCTAGGTTTAGTCTCGACCAATAGGGATCGATATATTACGCAGACCGCAAAAAATCTAATTTTTGTAAATTAATAAAATTAGGTTAGGAAAAATTGAATTTTGCGAGCTGACACAAAATTAATCAATTTTTCGTGAATTTTGTGTGTTGATACAAAATCACTATTTTTTTTTATCTTGGAGAGCAGCGCAGCTTGCCTGCCTCTGATTGGGTACTTCACGCACATATTAATCCTGACACTTCGGGAAACTCATGCTGCTTAGCTGAGAACGAACATTAGTTGTCATATCATGTCAATATTAAGAGTTCGGCTGGGAACATAACATAGTGAAAATACTCAGCAAGCCATGCATTAGTAATAATGCAGGTGGAAGATTAATAAAATTTACAGAATACTTGGGATTTTTGCAACCAACACTATTTTAAATAAATTTCATGTATATAAGTATACCGAGTTGCTCAATACATATGTAAGTAAATAGGCGTAGGCACTCATCACTTTTAAATGGCTCTATTTCTTTGCAGAACGATATCACATTAAATATAGGGTTTTATGATTTTAGCCCTGAACTAAAAACCACCATCAACACCAAGGAAAGCAAGAAGAACCAAATGATTTGAGAAATGAATAATCTGGATCTTGAGAAAACTACTTCTCAAAAGGTTATATATAACCTAAGCTTCTTACAGGAAGTCTATTAATAACATAATTAGTTGTCTAAAATGCATCCACCCAAAACTTGTCTGATAATCCATATTGAATCAAGAAATTTCTACCAGTATCAACAAGATATTTGTGTTTTGATTCAACCACCCCATTCTGCTCAGGGGTATGTGGACAAGAAACCTCATGAATTATTCCATGTAAACATAAAAAATCTTTCATCTCATTATTTAAAAACTCACTACCTCCATCTGTTCTTATTGTAATAATTGAGGTTTGAAGAAGATTTTCAACCATAGCCTTATAGTGTAAGAAAATTACTTTGAATTCTGATTTTTCATATAGAGGAAAGATCCAATAAAATCTAGAAAAATCATCAACAATATTAATATAGTATTTAAATCCACTAGATGAGCTTACAGGACTTGGACCCCATAAGTCCATATGAAGTAGTTGAAGTGGATATGCGATAGCTGTCATAAACACTTTGATATTTTTCTATTGTTTATGCTTTCTTTGCGATTTTTCTTGTAAATTATGTATCTTATGTTTGCTTTTGAGTGTTTAGGTACTTTGGAGTCATTTAGATCAAAAGAAGAAGAAATTGTCCATTTGGAGCAAGAATGACAGAAGCACGTACATGTGTTAATTTGGAGAGAAATTATTTCTCATTATTTTCTTTTATTTCTTCATCTCTGTCTGAAAAGCATGTCGGCTTTAGTGATGTAAATTCATCTGTCTGAAAAGCATGACAACTTTAGTGATGTAGAGAAATTGAAGAGAAGAAGTGGATCTGAGAAATAAGAGATGATCGTTGTTGTGGAAGAATTCGAAGAAGAAAAGAACATTCATTTGGAGCGAAAAAGATCAATTCACAGGCGAGTGATATTTGGAGCCAGCTACGGTTGAGAAAGGAGGAGGTTAGGTAGTCAGTTCCCTGAAACTGACATGACTACCATTTTAGACAGCCCTTATCCATTTTAACGGGTGCCTATAACATTTCCACTCATTACCAAAACCCTAAAAATACTGAGACAAATGATTTCTCAATCATTTTCCCATCTGGGATTTAGAGAAGTGAGAAAAGAGAGGCGGAGATGGTTGTCTGAGACCATTCTCCTCTGTAATCAAATGATGTTGATAAATTTCAGAGACTGGTGAAGATGATTGTTGTAGTTGCTGTGGAGATGAGGCTGTTGCTGGTGACTGAGAACATATCGAGAAGAAGTCTAGGGTTGAAATAATGTTACAACACCAACACTTTTCCTTGTTTCCTTACTCTTACCTATTTTAGCTTGTTAGTTTCCTGGTTTAGTTAGACTTCTCTTTATTAGTTTTGCGTGTTTAAGTTTCCTAGTTTGCGTTGCTTGCTACTCAAGCTTCTTAAGCTATAAATACTTAGCTTCCGATTGTATTAAAGAATCAATTAAGAAAACTCAGTTTATTTTTATTACTTGCTTTCGTATTTGGTTGCTCACCCCAAAGAAAAAGGGTTTTATCTGGTTCTTAACTTGTTTCTTGATTGACATCCTTGTTAGAGGTCTAGTACCCTAACATCTGGATCAGAGCCGTTTTCGATCAAAAATACACCAATTTTTTTTCACGATGACGTATAAAGAGGATTTATCAGCTTTACAGGAGAGTATTACTAGTGTTGCTAAGAAGTTGGATACTCTCACTGACACTATCACTAACTTCTGTGTTCTTGATGAAGATGCACAGAATAAGAAGGCAGCTGAAAAGCTTTTGCAAAAAGAACAAGAAGGCACCGCTCTTGCTGACAGGCTTACCACATCCTTGCGTACTCTATTCACAGAATTTTTTCCTCCAAATCATCAAAATAATGGCGCTGCGCCTCTTCCACCACCTCCACCACCACCTCCGGTTAATCATGGTGTTCAACAACTGCGACCTAACTCAGTTAATATCAAGTTCCCTACTTTCAATGGTGAGGATCCTGATGACTGGATTTTTAATGTTGATAAGTACTTTAGTGTATATAACAACTCTGATGCTCTCAAAATCATTGTTGCTTGTGCTCATCTAAAAGGAGAGGATAATATTTGGTATCGATGGAAGAGAACCAGAGTTGTTGTTACAACATGGGTAGAATTCTACAATTTAATTCGTGCTCGATTTAACCCTGACAAGTTTGTTGATGCTCGCCTAGCCATTAGCACCATGGATCAAAAAGGTACAGTTCATCAACATATCTCTGAGTTTGAAAAATTATTGAACTTTGTTGAATTTCCAGAAGATTACTTGATAAGTTGTTTTATCCGTTTACTTAAACCACATATTGGGTCTGTGGTAAAACTGCTTGCACCCCAAACTTTGGATAAGGCTTATACTAAGGAAATATATCAGGAAGCAGCTTATGCAGCTACCAAGTTTGTCCCTAAACAACCATATCGTCCACCTATATTCAGAAGTCCAATTCCTCCTCAACTAGCCCAACAACATCAACAAACTTTTCCTCCGGGTTATAGGAGATTATCACCAGAAGAACAAAGAGAAAAAAGAGCTAAGGGTATTTGCTTCAAGTGTGATCAGCCATACATACCAAATCATATATGTGTTAATCCTCAGTTAACTATCTTGGATATTGAGGAACCTACAACTAAACTTGCCATACAAGCTGTGGATTCTTTTTCTGCGACTGAAGTTGATAATTCAGTAGACGATGATTCTAGGGTTGAGGATGTTCCTTCTATTTCTCTAAATTCACTCATGGGTTCCCCCTTTTCTACTACAATTCGTATTACAGGTTCTTCTAAAGCTCAACCAATTACAGTTCTAGTAGACTCTGGTTTTACTTACAATTTTATTAGCCCATTGTTCGCCAAACAATGTGGTTATCACATTCAATCCAAAGATACTTCTCTTCGTGTTACAGTGGGTGATGGTGGCCATATACACACTCAAGGAACCTGTTTAAACATACCAATTCAGCTGCAAAATCACATGTTTTCAATTGATTTCCATGTCTTCGTTGTTAGTGGATGCGACGTTGTTCTAGGGGTTCAATGGTTGCGCAAGTTAGGACCTATTGAATGGGATTTTGAAAAATTCTTAATGAAGTTTAAATATGATGGCGCAGACATTCAATTATTTGGTAATAACTCTTCTGCATTGATGGTCTTGGATACTGCTCCAATGCAGAAATTGCTACGTAAAGAGGTGTATGGGTTCTTTCTACAATTAACTGCAGTACACAATTCTGCATTAATTACTCCTTTAATCGAAAACCCTGAAATTAAGAAGTTGCTATCTACCTTTCAAGATGTGTTTGCAACACCAATTTCTCTTCCTCCGAAAAGACTGCATGATCATCGCATTTCATTACTACCAGATTCTTCTCCTGTTAATGTTCGTCCATATAGATATCCACATTTTCAGAAGGATGAGATTTTAAAGATTGTTTCAAAACTCAAGCAAGCAGGTTTCATACGCCCAAGTTCTAGTCCATTTTCTTCACCCATATTAATGGTTCGTAAGAAAGATGGGTCATGGAGAATGTGTGTAGATTACAGGGCTTTAAACAAGTTGACAATTAAAGATCGATATCCTATTCCTATGGTGGATGAGTTGTTAGATGAACTTCATGGTGTCGTTATTTTCACAAAGCTTGATTTACGTTCTGGCTATTATCAAATACGTCTATATGGACCTGATATTCCTAAAACGGCATTTAGAACTCATGATGGTCACTATGAGTTTCTTGTCATGCCTTTTGGGCTCTCCAATGCGCCAGCTACCTTCCAAATCTTGATGAATCATATATTCAAACCATACTTGAGAAAGTTTGTGCTCGTTTTTTTTGATGATATATTAATTTATAGCTCCAATATGCAAGATCACATTAAACACTTATCCTTGGTGTTTGAAACACTTCGCCAGCATCAGCTATTTGTTAAAGAATCCAAGTGCACCTTTGCACAACCATCAGTGGGATACCTTGGCCATATTATCTCTTCTGAAGGAGTTGCGGTTGAGAAAGACAAGATTGATAGTGTACTTTCTTGGCCACTACCTACAACAGTGAAGAGTCTAAGAGGATTTCTTGGATTGGCAGGGTATTATCGAAAATTTGTGAAGAACTTTGGTAAGATTTGTACACCTTTAACACAGCTGTTGAAAAATGATGCATTCTTATGGACTGAGGAAGCTACTTCTGCTTTTCGAGCATTGCAACATACATTAACAACTACACCTGTTTTGATACTTCCTGACTTTACGAAAGAATTTTATCTAGAATGTGATGCATCAGGAACTGGTTTGGGAGATGTTTTAATGCAAACTGGTCGACTAATTGCTTACTATAGCAAGGCATTGGCAGGTAAGAATCTTAATCTTTCTATTTATGATAAAGAGATGCTTGCAATTGTCTCTGCAGTCCAAAAGTGGAGACCATATTTATTGGGCAGGCATTTTAAAATTTACACTGATCACAATAGTTTGAAGTAGTTTTTGGATCAGCGTATATCCTCAATTGAGCAACAGAAATGGGTTTCTAAACTTCTAGGATATTATTATGAAATCATCTTTCCCAAAGGGAAAGAAAATATTGCAGCTGATGCTCTTTCTCGAAATCCTGGTTTAGCATTCAATGCTATGACTTCTCCAGTGTTTGCATGAGTTAATGAGATCATTTAAGAGACCAATGGTGATCATGAATTAGGAGCCTTAATTGATCAGTTAAGGCGCAATCCTACATGTAAGCCTAATTATTCTCTTCTTAATGATGTCTTAAGATACAAGGGACGCATTATGGTCAAAACAACATCTGCCTGGTGTGCTAAACTCCTTCATGAGTTTCATTCCACTCCCTTAGGAGGTCACTCTGGATTTCTTCGAACATACAAAAGAATTTAGCACAATTTTTATTAGAGAGGATTAAAAAAGTCAGTTAAGGATTTTGTTTCTCAATGCGATGTTTGTCAGAGAAACAAAGCTGAAGTCGTATCACCACCAGGATTTTTGCAGCCTTTGCCTATTCCCACTGATATTTGGTTAGATGCGTCAATGGATTTTATTGATGGCTTTCCTTCTTCCAACCGTAAAACTTCAGTTTTAGTGGTGATTGATAGATTGTCAAAATATGCACATTTCATTGCTCTTGTGCATCCATATACAGCTGCTGACATTGCAGCCATTTTTGTTCGTGAAATTGTTCGTCTACATGGAATGCCGAAAAGTATTGTTAGTGATCGTGATCCCATATTCATGAGAAATTTTTGGGAAGCCTTTATTGCAATGCACAATACACAACTATGCCGCAGCACTGGCTACCATCCACAATCAGATGGTCAAACCGAGGTAACTAATCGAACTCTAGAATGTTATCTTAGGTGTTTTGCAAGTGTCAAACCTTCTGAGTGGGTTAAGTGGTTACCATGGGACGAATGGTGGTACAATACCAGTTACCATTTTGCCATTAATATGTCTCCATACCAAGTTGTGTATAGTAGACTCCACCAACAATCTCTAGTTGTCTTCCTGGTTCTACAACTGTGCATGATGTTGACGTAATGTTACGAGCTAGATATTGTACTCTGAAGATACTTCAGTTTCATCTTCAAGATGCTCAAACTCGGATGAAGACTTATGCTGATGCTCATCGTACTGAAAGGAGTTTCAACATCAATGATTGGGTATTTTTGCTTTTGCAACCATATAGACAATCATCAATGTCTTCTCAACCATTCACCAAGATTTCTTCTAAGTATTATGGTCCTTTTTGTGTCATTGAAAGCATTGGAGAAGTTGCTTATAAGTTGCAATTGCCGGCATAAAGCCGTATTCATCCAGTTTTTCATGTTTCACAACTGATATTAAAGCTTGGCTCTTCTGTTAATGTTGATACTATTTTACCTACTATCATTGACTATGATAAGTGGGAACCTGCTGCTGTTTTGGATCGAAAGATGTTTAAGAAAGGCAACAGGGCTGGTACTCAATGGTTAATTCATTGGAAATATCGTGCTGTGGAAGATGCTACTTGGGAAGATGCAGATGAGTTACTCATGCGTTTTCCATATTTTGTGGCGTGAGGACAAGCTATTTCAGGCGCGGTGGGATGTTACAACACCAACACCTTTCCCTGTTTCCTTAAAATGCTCTTACCTATTTTAGCTTGTTAGTTTCCTGGTTTAGTTAGACTTCTCTTTATTAGTTTTGCGTGTTTAAGTTTCTTAGTTTGCGTTGCTTGCTACTCAAGCTTCTTAAGCTATAAATACTTAGCTGCCGATTGTATTAAAGAATCAATTAAGAAAACTCAGTTTATTTTTATTACTTGCTTTCGTATTAGGTTGCTAACCCCAAAGAAAAAGGGTTTTATCTGGTTCTTAACTTGTTTCTTGCTTGACATCCTTGTTAGAGGTCTAGTACCCTAACAAATAAGATGGAGGTATTGATGACTGTATGAAGATTAACGAAGAAATTAGAGAAATTGGTGATAGGTTCACGTGAATTTGAGATTTTAGAGAAGAACTAGGGTTATGTTTTGGTGAGCAGATGGGTCTGATGGTAATTTAGGTCAAGAACTCAGATGGAGGAATGGGTGAAGGTTAATGGATTTAGGGTTCGTAAAAGAAGAAGAATCAGTGAAGAGCTAGTTGTTACTAGTGATTACCTCTGGTGGTTGCTATTGAAGCTGAGTTGTTGTTGGTGGTATGATGTTGTCGCAATGGCTAGGTATGAAATTGACATGAAATGGTGGTGGTCTGGTATATCGCAGGTGCTGCGCAGTGGCTAAAGTTTGATGCTGGTACTTGGATGCTGAGATGGTTTTGGTGCTGGGTGAGATTGTGTTGGTAAGCAGGCACGGGTTGTAATGAAATGTGAATGATATTGGTGGTGAAACAGTGGTGGTATTGAACTCATGGAGGAGATGCAGATTAGCACCAGTTGGTTGTTGCTGTTGCAGTTAATGAAAATGAAACAGAAGTGGAGAATGCAGTTACATGGTTGAATGCAGAATGAATCAAGTGCAGATGAAGTTGTAAGTGATGGCTGAGTTGAGGGAAGTAGTGGTAATGTCATGTTTTTATTGTTGCAGGTGCAACTGCAGATTTGATGGAGCTAGAGCAAGAAATGATGCAGATATAAGGCGGATTTGAGGCTTAATTTGTGTTGCTGCTCTACTGAATTATAGAACTGATGGTAATGAATGAACGTTGAGTTGTCGAGTGTGAGAAGTTGTAAATGAATGAATGAAATTGCTGAGTAGATGTATGCTAGTATTGCAGTGTCATTGCAATGGAGTTGAAACAGGTGGAACAAGATAGTGATGTTGTTCTCATGGTTTTGAGCACATGGGTGTAGGAGCTGAATAATTGGAAGAGGTGGTGGTGTGATGTTGGAGATGCAGTTCAGGGTGGTGTTGGTGGTACTGAGTATTGCGGTTAGTATCGAAATGGCAGAACTGTAGGAAGGGAAGTTATGGAGCTGTTTGAGTTGATGCTGGGGAGAGCTAGCTGATGTAGACTGAAATCAAGTGTTGAACTGACATTGCAGTTACAGATGGTAGTAGCTGTTGACAGTGTTGCTGAGAATGATATGCTGGGTCAGTGGATCTGCAGCTGCTATAGGAGTTACAGAAGAACGAAGTGAGAGTTTGCAGAATATAGAGGATAGCTTGCACGAGCATCATGGCGCGACATTGTTCTGGGATGTACAAATGGCCTAGGCCAAGGCCACTCAGCCAATCAGCCAGACAGACCACTTGAGTCAGATCTGACTCACCCGACTAGACCTTGACTCGGTCTGACTTTCCGAGTTGATCCAGTTGACCCGAGTTGACTACTTTGACCGGCGACAGTTTGACTTTTCCGACGGGTTTCATTCGACTTCCAGTGATGGAATTAATTTTCCGGTGACACTTTTTGAGCATATTTTCTACATAGGTATTTTCACATATTGGCTTGGAGGAATTATATCTATTGAACCTTTGAAGACTTGGCCTAAGAAGAGATATAAAAGGGAAGATTTCTACAACTTTGGGTATCACGTATTCTACTTGGAGATTTGGAGATAGCCGCGACCAGGGTTTGTTTTCATTACTTTTCATCTTCTTTAATTCAGTTATTATGTTGATGAACTCCATAGCTATGAGTAGCTAAATCTTATATTATTGGTTAAGGATGTAGTCCGGTTTCGAGAACTTCTGCTTGATTAATGCATTAGTTTTCTCTCTTTGTTTTCGTTCAAACTTCTATTGTTTTTATAATTGCATGATTGATGTATTGCAATAGGATTTAGATGTTTGTTTAGTTGAGTGGCCAATGATTCACATCCAATCTGTAGCTAATTGAGGGTTAATTATCGAACGATATCCCTAAATACAAGCAGCATGATGTGATTACAGTTTGTAGTGTGTATCACTCTTATAATCATATGTAGAGTTTGACTTTTGTCCGAATTGTCTGCGCAATGTATGACAATTGCATTGATTAGCCTATTTCTGAGAACTTAATGCTCCCAGGGAATTGAACTTAATTAGCACAAGGCGTTAGGTTATTCTTTAGGTAGAATTCATATTCGCAACTCTAATGTGTTTGGTGATGAACATAGGAAATTAACGGATTGTCTTGCTCTCTTGATAGTCTAGGGCTTTTGATAATAAAGAGATTAAATTGTAATTCTAATCATGTATGTAAGCACTTGTTTGAGATTGAAGGCGAACTCCTTGACCAATATTCTCAACTATTGATTACTTTACACTATTTACTTTGCTTTTTATTTTATTATTATTGCCTTGCATAAAATTCAGAAACTCCGCCCTTGGTTACTTAGAAAATTGAAAATTGTATAACAACAATTTCCTCTATGTGAAAATGAACTCCTTCTTATCTTATACTTCATTTATATTTTATTGAGTGAGAAAGTGAATTATTTTTGACGCATACAATATCGATCAATATGTGGCTCTATGTGCTTACAAAGTGAATGGAAGTTTATGACACTTTCCTAATTGACACTCATTACAAAAAAGTGGTGTTTTTATTGTGTTGGACAAGTCTAAAGTCTTACAAACTTTCGGAAACACTTGAAATGAAGGATGAGCTAATCTTTGATGCCATGTAATTGTTGATGTAATGACACTAGATAAGGCTTTTGGTGTTGAAGACTTTAGAAACTGCATTGGATATGATCCTCCCTTATGTGTCCCTTGAAAAATGATCCTGCCAGATGAGTGATCCTTAGCAGAAAAACCAAGAGAATCAAATGTAACGGAAAAACTATTGTCACTAGTGAACTTGTGCACTGAGAGAAGATTTTGTGATGATTTTGGCACAAGCATGACATTGTTCAGATTAAAGTAATAAGAAGAACCATATTTATATATATTACCAATATGAGTTATTGGCATACCTTTTCCATTAGCTGCTTGTATCTCCTTTGTTCCTTCAAAAGGTGTTGCATGTTGAAGCTCATTTTCATCATTAGTAATATAATTGTTTGCACCAGAATCAACATACCAAGGATACTCGCCCATAATATTTGCAGTAGCAAGCATATCACTCAAATTTTGTGGAGTGTAGGTATTTTGATATGCAAAATTAAACCTGTGACGACATTGTAAAGCAAGATGACCAGCTCTATTACAGATCAGACAAATCTTGTCAGATATTGGTGGAGGACTTGAAGAAGATACACCAGAAGGTATTGTAATGAAATTAGGTACAAAATTTGGTATTGGATGCACTTGAAACTGATAAAATCCTCTTGGATAGTATGCTAGAAGAGGTCTAGTATATCCAAGAAATGGTACTGAAGATTTTGGTGCTTGAGTATAGCCTCTGCCACTACATATGAATGAAGAAGAATTAAGCCTAGCATTAGCTGTAAATGATTTGGAATTGGCTTCAGTTAACAAATATATTTGTTTGGATTGTACAACAACAATCTCTTCACTCAAAAGAAGACTGTGTGACTCTTTAGATGTAACTGGCGGATTATGGATTCTAATAGACATAGAAAAGGAACTGTAATCTGATCCTAATACATTCAAAAGAGTGACAACTAATTCATCATCATTAGATCCAGCAACAAAAAGCTTATCTGTGACTTTCTTGGTTTCACTGAGAAAGTTAGAGACAGTACCTGATCCAAGTTTACAGGATTGAAGCTTAAGAAGAAGTTGGATCGAGTGTGTAGAGGAACTTCTAGCAAATCCTGCTTCAATTGTATCTCATAAATCCTTTGAAGAATCGGCTCCAGCGACATATGGAATGACTGACTCAGAGTTGACATCTGACTCCATAATATGAGTGTTGTATCATCATTGTGCCAGGATGCATAACCAGGATTTACAACATTATCGATCAAATAAGGAGGACAAACAAGAGATCCATCAAGAAGACCATGGACCTTGTATCGTTGTAGTAGAGGAGGAAGAAGAGATTTTCAAGTAAGGAAATTATCATCTTTGAGTTTATAGGAAAGAATTTGTGAGATTTGATTGAGAGGTACATTGGAGATTCTGGATTCGTATGTGTTCTTGATTTTATTAAACGATGTTGAAGAAAACATGAAACTGAAGAAGAAATATTGAAGTAAAATCAAGAAAATCTAGATTTGAAAAAAAGTAGCCATTAATGGTGGTTGCAGAAGCTTTCATCTGATATCATAGTTGTAATAATAGTTGTATTAAATGTGAATGATTCAGTAGAAAAGTGCTAGAACAAGTAGTGTATTTATACTACACTAAAAATACAGACACATAAAGAAAAGAGAAGGTGAAAGGTTGTACAAGACAGGCTGTAATAGCTCACAATTACCATACCGACACAGACACGAGTAATACACACATGTGAATAGAAAGAAGAAACATAAATAATGCTTCTGCTATTAGATTGTTCCCTTTTGAGTGGATGCACTTGAGAGATCATGAGCCACTCATTCTAGTTCTAGACCAAAACTATCTTCATTTAATCCTTGGCTAAGAGATATGGCTCTTACACTAAAGTCCATGCAGTCTGAAAATTTATACGAGATTACTAATCACGAATGTGCATGCATGGTTATCTGACCTAGAAAAATCCAATTTTTTTTCTTTGTTTCACATGACAACTGAGTCTCTTGGCTTCAAAATTTTGGGTCAAACATCGAAATCCGACATCGTATGAAGTTTCTACGAATTCTGCAGTGAATGGTGTGCGGATAAGGGTTATTCAGACAAGATTTAGGAGACTCGGCTTCACGGGACGTCATCCAATCATAGGCTCTAATCTTCTCAGAGACACTATCATCTCAGGTTCCATTTCATCTCCAAGAGATTTCACTATATTGGTATTGATGATAGGTTTTTTCCTAGGGCGGAAAATTGTAAAGAACTATGTTTTGACCTGACATTAGAAATATCAAATCCTAGTATGTTTTTGTTCCACAAGGAATTTAATGAATGAACTAAGTTATAATGGGTGTCTATGCGTATATCTTTATGTATATATCGCTATATCTACTATATCTACGTGCTTCGCCCGGCTGAACATAAAAAATATACATATATGTGCAACTGTATTTACTGTATTTCTTATTATCTACATAGTATAAAATTATCAGAATAGTGCTGGTGCATGCTGCAATACTCCCAGATATTCTATAATTTTACACAATAAATCTGAAGCTCCTAGATGAATTGCCCACTAGTATAGAGCGAATTTGAGTTCTTTGTAGTGCTATATTTCCCGGCTGAATTCCTAAATTTACTTAAACATCGACATCCACTCTTAGATGAATGGTGTAGATCTATTATGGTGTCTGAACAAGTTACACATAAAAATACTTGATTGAAGTGAAAAAGCGGGGGTCTAACAACCTCACCCCATATTTCTCCTAGCAATCTGTATGAACTAACTCCAATATGCTTTTAAGAGAATCAACTAGACAGTCAGACTCAATCTTAATAAAAAGTATATCAAAGAGTTATATCTCAATTTCTCGATTCAATCCGCAATCAAGCAAATAGGAATTTGCGAGCCTGATTGAATACAAGAGAAATAACTTGAACGGTACCAAAGATCAATGTTCAAGGATCAATCAAATCAACAACCAAAGGTTGGATTTACCAATTGATCGATTCAACGCACAACCTGTGATATTTCAATTATATAACAAAATATAATGCAGAAAAGAAATAACACAGACACCAGAAGTTTTGTTAACGAGGAAACCGCAAATGCAGAAAACCCCCGGACCTAGTCCAGATTGAACACCACACTGTATTAAGCCGCTACAGACACTATCCTACTACAAACTAACTTCGGCCTGGACTGTAGTTGAACCCCAATCAATCTCACACTGATTCAAGGTACAATTGTGTTCCTTACGTCTCTGATCCCATCAGGATACTACACACTTGATTCCCTTAGCTGATCTCACCCACAACTAAGAGTTGCTACGACCCAAAGTCGAAGATTTGATAAAAAAAATCTGTCTCACACAGAAAATTCTATATGAATAGATAAATCTGTCTCCCAATGAAATACCTACGAGTTTTGTTCAGTCTTTTCATAAATCAAGGTGAAAAGGAACCAATTGATAACCCGAACTTATATTCCCGAAGAACAGCCTAGAATTATCAATCACCTCACAATAATCTTAATCGATTAACGAAACAAGATATTGTGGAATCACAAACGATGAGACGAAGATGTTTGTGACAAATTTTCTATCTTGCCTATCGGAGATATAAATCTCAAGAAATCTTACGATTGTACTCAATCACGATAGAAATAGCAAGATCATATCACGCAACTACATAGAAAATAGTTGGGTCTGGCTTCACAATCCCAATGAAGTCTTCAAATCGTTAACCTGTAGGGTTTCGTGAAAACCTAAGGTTAAAGGAGAATCGACTCTAGTTTATGCAACTAGTATCACACATGAGGTGTAGGGATTAGGTTTCCCAGTTGCTAGAGTTCTCCTTTATATAGTCTTCAAATCAGGGTTTGCAATCTAAGTTACCTTGGTAACAAAGCATTCAATATTCACCGTTAGATGAAAACCTAATTAGATTTATGCTAATATCTTTCAACCGTTAGATCGAACTTAGCTTGTTATATACAAATGAAATGTAACTTGATTTAGGTTTGAGTAACCGTACCTAAACGTGTACACTTAGTTGGTTCAACAATAGTTAACCAATGGTTAGCCATATGAGCACTTTTATATCAACCTTATTTATCTTCACCATAACAAGTTCAAATGACTCAAATGAACTAGTTACAGAGTTGTTCAATTGCTTAGATCTTATAGAAGTATACAAGACACAATTGAAGCAAAATCGGTTTTGATTCACTCGAATCAATTCATGAACATTATAGCCACGGTTTGCAAAGATTGCATTCCTTATTATATAAATGTTTTAGTTCATGAACAAACCGATTTTAGAAAGTAACCTACCTAAGTATGCAAACGGGTACGCGTACTTAAGTAACCGGATTGTGTTTGTTTTTCACTTTAAAACTCCAGCAGAAATTCACGGGCGTGAACCTTCCGCCTATATGCGTACGGGTACGCGTACTTACCTGGATTTCCAACAACCGCTAGTACGCATACGGGTACACATACTTTGGGTTCTCGGTTTTGGACTTTTACACAAATGTGAGAACACACTATGTTTATATATCCAAAGATGGTTACATGTTTCTAAACTCTCATTTCAATCATTGAAACTTTCTTAGAGGATGTTATAGAGTTGTTATTCACAAACTATTTTTCATCAAAGCGATTATCAAGGTATTGAAATAATTAACATGACTTTCGTCACGAGTAAAGATGAACTTGGCCAAAGCGAAAGATTACCAACACATATTTCGAGAAATAGATAAGCGAGATAAACTCTGAAAATGCGGGGGTCTAACAACCACACCCAACAATTCGTTTGGCAATCTGAGAGGACTTACTCCGATACACTTTCTAGAGAATCAACTAGACAGTCAGACTCAATCTAGAGAAAAGTATATCAAAGAGCTTAATATCTCTAAGTCTTAATTCAATCCACAATCAGCAAATAGAAATCTGCGAGCCCGATTGAATATAAGAGGAGTTACTTGAACGGTATCGAAGACTAATGTTCAAGTGTCAATCAATGTAAATCAACAACTAAAGGTTGGATATTCTAATTGATTGATATTAACGCACAACCGGTGATATTTCAATTATATAAAAAAATATAATGCAGAAAAGAAATAATACAGACATCAGAATTTTGTTAACGAGGAAACCGCAAATGCAGAAAATCCCCGGGACGTAGTCCAGATTGAATATCACACTATATTAAGCCGCTACAAACTCTATCCTACTACCAATTAACTTCGAACTGTACTGTAGTTGAACCCTAATCAATCTCACACTGATTCAAGGTACAGTTGTGTTCCTTACGTCTCTGATCCCATCAAGATACTACGCACTTGATTCCCTTAGACCTTAGTTGATCTCATCCACAACCAAGAGTTGCTACGACCCAAAGTCGAAGACTTGATAAACAAATCTGTCTCACATAGAAAAGTCTATAGATTGAATAAATCTGTCTCCCATAGAAATACCCAAGAATTTTTGTTCCGTCTTTTGATAAATCAAGGTGAACATAAACCAATTGATAAACCGAACTTATATTCCTAAAGAACATCCTAGTATTATCAATCACCTCACAATAATCTTAATCGACTAGCGAAACAAGATATTGTGGAATCACAAACGATGAGATGAAGATGTTTGTGTTTACTTTTATCTTGCCTATCGGAAAAATTAATCTCGAGTCAATTATTTCAATTGTACTCAATACGATAGAATCGGGTAAGATCAGAACACGCAACTACAAAGAAAATAGTTGGGTATCGATAGAAACCTAAGGTTAAAGGAGAATCGACTCTAGTTATGAAACTAGTAACACACAGGAGGTATGGGGATTAGGTTTCCCAGTTGCTAGAGTTCTCCTTTATATAGTTTTCAAATCAGGGTTTGCAATCCAAGTTACCTTGGTAACAAAGCATTCAATATTCACCGTTAGATGAAAAACATGATTCAAACAAGCTAATATCTTTCAACCGTTAGATCGAACTTATCTTGTTACACACAAATAAAATGTACCCTCATTTAGGTTTATGTAACCGTACCTAAACGTGTACACCATGTTGGTTCACAAATAGTTAACCGAGGTTAGCCATATGATTACTCTCATATCAACCTTATTCATATTAACCACAACTAGTTCAAATGACTCAAATGAAACTAGTTAAAAAATTGTTCAATTGTTATATTCTCATAGAATTATACAAGAACACAATTGAAGAAAAATCGGTTTGATTCACTCGAATCAATCATGAACATTATAGCCACGGTTTGTAAAGATTGCATTCCTTATTATATAAATGTTTATGTTCATGTTTAGAACTGATTTTACAACTTTAACCTTCAAGTATGCAAACGGGTACGCATACTTGAAATACCCGGACTAAGATTGAGTTACGCCAGTACGCAAACGGGTACGCAAAATTCAAATCCCAGAAAAATTCTCAGACATGAACTTGTATGCCAGTTTGCAAACGGGTACGCATACTTAGGTTCCCGGATTTCTCAAACCAACAGGTACGCAAACGGGTGCGCATACTATGGTTCCCGTTCATGGATTACATATGTGCAAGAGTACACAACATGACATATCCAATAATGGTTAAGTGTTCTAAACTCTTATTTCATTCATTGAAACTTTCTTAGAGGATGACAATAGCCGTTTTCACACACTATTAGCATCAAAACAATTTTCAAGTTATTGAAATAATCATTACGAAACATTCCAAGACAACACCAAATGATTGTATCACACAAACCATGTAAGATGTTACTCGGAAATTTTCACATGATATAAGATGAACTTGGCTGAAGCGAAAGCTTGCCAACACATATTTCGAGAAATATGTAAGCGAGTTAAAGTCAGCTCGAAATCTCAAATGTGTATATAGAAAACCATATCGTAATACGACTTGTGTCTCAATATAGGAGATATAGTAGAATTAGACTTTCCAAGTGATAGATGAGTTTAAGTCTCCACATACCTTTTGCAGATGAAGTTCCACAAGCTCCCCTTAATAGTTCTTCGTCTTCAAATGATGAACGCCGCGAAAACTAAGCGCAACTACACAATCTATGTCCTAGTCCGAGACATCTATAAATAGGCTAGAAATCAAGACTTATAGTTTTGATCACTAAAATTGACAAACATGCTTGAGATAGCAACGCATACGATTTCGACCGAGCAGTGCTCTAACAATCTCCCCCTTTGTCAATTTTCGTGAAAAACTATCAATACATATGGATTACAAAATAAATAAAAAATTGTAGTTTCTCATCCAAATGCTTGATCTCCTTGGAATCTTCAACACGACTCAAAAACTTCGTCACCTCCAAGTACTCCATGATTCTAAACATGTTCAACTCAACGTGTTCAACTCAACATCATAGTTGTTGAAGATCCGTAGAGATAACAACGAGAAAACAAATGCTCTCAATCATTGTTATACAGTGTCATAGTATTATTACACAACATCAAAGTTCAATTGTATCAGAACTTTGACAACAATACTATGGTGATATGTATCACTCGCCCTTACATAATGATCCGTAAACCATATGTATTTGTAGTATGAAACTACACATTAATTCTCCTCCTTTTTGTCAATATAAATTGGCAAAGGTACGAAAACTAGTGGGATCCTCATGAAATTTTCATAGAGATACTTCATGACCAAAAGAGAATAATATACCAACTTATTTAGATGCAATCATAAAGCCGAAGCTAAATTCATCCATCAAGGAGTTTATAAAGATACAAGATAACCCCTATAATATTCCGCAGCCGCACTTCCCACAAAAATTTGGCAATTAAGCACAAGTTCCAAAAAGAACTCTCCCCCATAAAATGTCATTCTCGAAAGAACAACAAAGGCGACCTTGCTTTTACAAGAAAAGAAGGATTTCTTTGGACATAACCAAATCACATGAAAACATGAATTTGTATCCAAGAATCTCAATTGAATCAACCACAAAAATGATCAACTCAATTGGTCATGCTCGACATAAGAGAACTTACGGAGCAACACAGTATGTGCACAAAAATGTGGATCGTAGATCGACCAATATTGCGGAATACACAAGGATTCATTCTATTTTCCATCACTATTTGCACAATGACATACAATAGACATAATCCTTGTAAACAAAAGTTTTATCCTTTCTTCTATCAAATAATGACATAAAAGGATTTAACATTTGTAAGTCAAAAGTTAATTCTATCTTTTATCAATACTTTCATACCGACATAATAGAGATAACTTTTGAACAAGTATGGGACAGTCACAGGTTCACATACGTAAACAACATATCTCATAACAATTTGCAATATATAAAATCATAAAGATTAAAATTGCAAAAATCATCTTCCAAAACCTTAGAATTTAAATAAATAAATCTAAAAACATGAAGATGAAAACGTTGGACATAATGTTGATGGTGGTTTTCAATTCAGGGCTAAAATTGTAAAGTCCTGCATTCATTATATTGTCATTCTGCAAAGAGACAGAGCCATGTAAAAGTGATGAGTACACAATCTCTTCATTGGCGCATTAATTGAGAAATTCAATATGATTACATGAAGTTTATCCAGAATGGTGCATGTAGCAACAATCCCAGATATTCTGTAAATTTCGACACTCTGCATGTATTATTCATTAATATAGGACTCACTGAATACTTTATGTGTGTTCCACGGCTGAACCGTTAATATTGATATGACATGACAATTAGTGTTCACTCACAGCATAGTAACATGAATTTCCCGAAGTATCAAAGTTAAGGTCTTTGCATAAAAGTACTCAATCGGAAAGCATACTGCTCTCTGGCATTAAATTCGAAGAACTCTATACAGAGTTGAATCAATTTTGTGGTAACTCACGAAAATCAAATCTCAACCTAATTAATTTAAGGGGATTTGCACCCCGCGCGGTATATCAGACCCTGTTGGTCGAAACTAAACCTAGGCAATTGATCTGCCATGGATCAGTAGGTGCAAAGTCCTACCCAAAATCAGAAAACAAGGAACAAAAGAGGAGCCACGAGAAAGAGGAGAGCATCAAGAGAGGTGTGGTTGTGCCATAGGCCAGCCGACGCCACTTATCGATGGCCACGCCACCATGCTGCTTGACTGGCCCTCTCTTTCCCATCGACCAATCAGGTCACTCTAAATGTGCCACGAGCGCTAGAGGTGTGGTCGTGCCCTATGTTTGGCCGACCCTCTTCTTAACCAATCAGGTCGCTTTAAAAGGCGCCACCATGCGTTAAAGGCTAAACACACCCTGCCACACCTCCATGTTAATTGGCATGCCAAACACGCCCTGCCGCAACACCATTCCAACTGGCATGCCAAACACGCCATTCTGCGACACCATTCCAACTGGCATGCCAAACACGCTCTGCCGCAACACCATTCCAACTGTCAAGCCAAAGGCGCCCTGCCACAACAACATATTAATCGGCATGCCAACATGCCACTCTGCCGCAATAACATGCCAAATGTGCGACAAATGGCGCCACTACGTGCTAATCCACTTTCTGTTCGTGGTCAATGCCATAACGGACTCCAATTAGTGTTTTATGATCGAAACAAGACTTTTTGCTTCAGTAGCATTAGCCGAAACCCTAATTTTTGGTTATAGCCCACAACATGCCACGAGCCACTTTAGCCTTGGCCATGACTGCCAAGACCTAACTTTGGCCACAACACCAAATCCTAGCTTTGGCCATGCTGCAATGCCACAGGCGCGGCCATGCTGTAATGCCACAGGCGCGGCTATGCCACCATGCCACAGGCGCGGCTATGCCATTACGCCGCGTCCATGCCACCATGCCACAGGAGCGGCTATGCCACTGTACCATTAACAGATGCCAACGGGATGTGGCCATAATCAACGACCACCCTTTCTCCTGAATTACAATCTCAGCCGTCCAAATTCGCCACAGGATTGATCATCCTATATGGTAAGTCTTAGGCGGCCAACCAAGACTAACCTAATAGCATCACACGCTATTCTCCTGCGGTAAGTCTTCTGACTTTGACTTGCCACATATTGCTATAATAACTAGGTATTGCATACAAGACCAACTCAGCAATCTGCTACACATTTTCCACGAAAATGCTCGAGACATCAAACATGTCACAAAACTGGGGGATATTCATTAGGGTATTGGTCTGGAGGTTTACAGCGTGCAACGCGCCCATTATAAGAAAGTGTCAGGAAAGCGGGAAGTTAGTGACGGTAAGAAGTAATGGGTATAAACTAACCAGTTTCCTTCATAGTGGAAACGTGATTTATGTCATTTACACATTACCCCCACTTCTCCATTACTCAATCATTTCCACTTCCTACGAGACTAGGATGTGTTCAATTATGACTTGTATAAATCGGTTTCTACCTATTTCGACCAAATAACAGAGTTTTGGTTAACAACAACACAAGTATCCAGAAAAACACCAATGAACTTATAGCTTACATTCGCAAGCCAGTTCCACATTCTTATACAAGTCATAAAACAGCCACACCTTCAGAATTAACCATTCTGGTCTCAACACCTTCTTCGCTTCCCTCCCTAAGATCATCCCTTCTCCTTCACTTTGTGACCGAAGCAAGATTGGAACGGCCATTTCTTAGTTTAGGCCAGGATTGTACAGATTGATCTCTCGAATCTAAAGTACTCCCGTGCAGTGCATTTGTTTAGGTCTAAATTCGTTTCTCATCAAACACACCTAAATTTACCAAAACTGGCAGAAACAGTTTTTACCCCAAAACAACTGGCGACCACAGTGGGAGATTAATCTCTCGGTTGCAATACCAATTTCCAAATTCATTTCAATCAATAATTCTAAATTTTCCATATGTATCCTGGTCGTCCTAGCCTTACCAAAGCAATGGCTGCCCGGGAACCAACTACCATGGAAGGCATAACGAAAATATTAGAGGATATGATCGCAAATCAAGTTGATATCATCAAGCGAAAAAATGAAACGCTTCGTATCCTGAAGAGTGTAATAATCCGATTGTGGGAAGAGTCAACAAACACTTTCCCGAAGGATCCTACTAATTTCGGAAATAATGCAAAAAATATTGAATCTTTGGCTAAGGTTTGTGCCTCTACTAATGAAGATGTTGGCAGAACGCGTGGCTGTGTCATGCAAGAGCAGAAGAGAAGCAGCAAATTGGATTCTGTCGATGAAAAAGATCCAAGACAATTTCACAAAACTAGGGGAGGAGACTTGCCAAGTTCACTACAACATCTACAGGATAAAAGAAAAGATATGGCCTATGAAGCTTTGTTGGAAAACCTTTATCTCCAAACCCTTGCAGAAGTTCAAAGAGTTGTCCAACAATCTGCAGCCGCAACTGCTTTACTGAAGAAGGAGGAACCTGAAGAAGGGGAGATCTTCCAAGATGCCTATGGAGACGAGCGTTGCACCAACAAACAATATCCAGCCCAGCCACTTCGCATCGCCGCCACTGATGCAGACCCCTCAAGAGAAATTACCCTTCAGCAATATGGTAGAAGCAAACGACCTGCTTACGAATCAATGGCCTCTCAAGCATCGATTCCTCCCTCGAAAATATCTTCATATCAAAGCCTACAAGAATCTCCACCATAGCGTTCCCGATACGAGAAAATCTAGACTCAAAACATCATGCTTCCCGTTATCCATAAGAAGAGTTCTGGAATTACTGGAGTTTGGGTACGAGAAGGAGCAGTTCAACTACCCCCAGTATGGCGCCCACCAACTGATCAAGAGATGTTAGATGCAAGATATTTCCATTATCACAGGTTTATCTATCATCCTACCAGTGAGTGCAATGGTCTGAAGCGCATTGTCCAAGAAAAAATTGACTTAGGGGAATTGCGCCTGGGAATTGAAGATTCTACGCTCTACCGTGGATCGACATAAAGATGTTGCAAAAAAAAAACGTCTGGGGACTTCCCGCAGCCATGATTGCGTCACACATCAAACTTGGATTTGTACCCGGAAAGTTCAGTTTCGTTGGGAGACCCTTAAACGGGTAAGTTTTATCGAACATCGTTTGTGCAACCCACATTTTGAGTATTTTGGAAATCTGACACAGGCGTCAATTCCACATTGACAAAAAAAGTCAATAACCCAATTGTTCTGGGATTTCATGTCGCTCTCATATTTCCCCTTTTCATGCAATACTTGTTATTCTCCAAAATGGTTGCACTACTCGCATTCGGAATTTGGATTCTAACATGTTAGTTAATTCAAGTACCATTGCTTTCAGAAAGGTACTCACAAAACCATACCAAAAAAATAAACCAATTCAAAAATTCTTATAAAGCAGTCTTCTATCAATCCAAAAACCAGAAAATCAATCCGTAAAAGAGGGGTCTCTTGCCTTCAAAAAAAAAACCCTAAGAGTGGGAAGTTCAGAGAAATAAAAGCATTCAAGGGAAATTGTCCAACAACAACCCGTTGTTCTTGGAGAAATCATCCTTCATGCTTTGAAGAGCCGCCTGCTTCAGCTTCAACTCCTGAGATAATCTCTCGATCTCTGCCTCCTGTTGATTAATCAAATCCGCGAAGGGACCTTCAGCCATTTTAGCCTGCAGCTTTTGGATCTTGGAAAGTCCTTCACAGAACCAGGAGACGTTAAACTCAAAGCCCACACACACATCCCAATAAAACTCCCAGCTTGAGACTACATCTCCAGAAACGGTGTGGCCGGTCACATTGCATATGTCATGAATTGAAGATAGGGCTTCTTCCACGCGCTTAACTAATGAAAATCGGCTGGTGACCTTTTTAGTTGTTGCAATGTGTCCATACTTCTCCCATATTTGGATATATAGCTCTGCATACTTAGCCGGTACACTGAATCCTTCGATCAAGACATGACCTTCGAAAGGATCCAAAAATGGAGGGTCTAAGGCGGCACCTGCAACTGAATTCGTAACCAGCAAAGATTCTTTGGAACAATCACGCCCGCCGCCACCACAACGTTTTCCGTCATTCGGGGCACATAGCATCTTCATGACGGTCAATCTCCATCTTTAGATTACCAGCGGGTACGGTTTCCATGATTGGAGACACAATTGCATCTTCATTGCCATGAATCTCCATCTCAGGGTTATTTCCAGAAGCGTCTTCTTCCTGTAAATATCACCAATTGAGTATTTATTCCGTGTAAATAAATAATCCAAGAGGAAAACGTGTGGGAAACTCACCGACTCACCTGCGGGCCCACTGGGACTGGAAGAAGAATCGCTGCTACACTCTGAAGTACTTTTCACGTCACCGTCAGATCCTGAGCTTCCTTCTTCTTCGCTTTCCACTTCACTGCCAAGAGGCTCAGTATCGCCAGATGTTTCTTCAGAAGGCGCCATTTTCTGGCCACGTGCAAGTCTGGCGAAGACGTTCATGTTGTCAAGGCCCTGGTTTAAAAAGGGAAGAGATATTTAGTGGCGAAAATTCAGAATATTTATGCAACTCGACAAAATCAGGGAGAAAATCATACATACTTGCATGTTGGAAGAACTGAAAGTCACAAGGGCCGTCGAAGCCGATCGGATGCCGCCCGCATGATTTTTCGACCTTTGCTCTTTTCATGGGGACTGTCAGATTTCCTCTTACCCGAAGAAAGTAACCTCAACAATCCGTGTTTTGCCAGAACTTTAGAAGAGGGCTTGCCGCGTGGAACTGTCACAACATCCTGCACGAATTGATGAATAGCGAGGAACTCTTCCTGCCATAAAATATTTTATTTAGATGTTGTCACCGGTTTTCTTTCTGGGAGCAGAAAGGGGAGGCTTTTATGAGGTGAAAAGACACGGCTGGCAACAGTTCTTTTGGAGCCGTGAATGGACGACGAAACGGATTCCCCTGATCAAAACCCATATGACGAGCGTCCTTGTCAATGTTGTAAGGAAATACTTCAAAATATCCCTTGAAAAAGTATGGTACACATCCAAGTATGCATCTTTGCATGAACACAGTTTCTCCAATAGTCATTTTCTCTCCATCATAATGCAATGTCATGTCTGGGGCGGAAGCAAAAACGTCTGGCTGAACTATAGACGCGTGGACTGAATCCCAAGGACGGAATTTGATTGCATACATGTTGTCAAGTAAATCGATGAGATTTGAGCCAGGTCTTGGACGCCTCTTCAACCAACGAAGTATTCTAGAGCCGCCATATGCGCCAGAAAGTGAAATTATTGAATTGGGAGCATAATCTTTGAAATTCTCCCACAACCATGCTTGGAGAAAGACGATGTGGACATACGAGTCTACCTTCATATACCCATTAGAAACATACATATCCGCTGCTAAGAAATCCAGATGGGTATACAAGGAGCCAAGGAATAAACTACCTATGGGAAGAGCAACCCCTTTCGCCAATTTGATAGCAAATTTGATGAGCTTCTGTCTTATTCCTTTCTTGTCAAAGCCATCATCAAAAATATCTTTATATAACCACAAGGCTAAAAAGGCAGCAACACTGAGCGTATCATCCAACACCTGATTTGGCTCCGGCTCCTCAGGGAACCATTCAGACACCCACCAAGTATAAAAACACTTTTCCTCATAGTTCTTCCTAACATATCCCATCGACTTCGTAACTAGAGCAGCGTGCATTTCTTCCTCTTCCTCAAACAAGACAACATCAAGGTTCCCTATTACTGGAAGATTCAACAAAACGACCACACTTTCCAAAGAAATAGCCATTTCTCCCTATCTGCACATGGCCGTATGAGTCTCTGCGCACCATCTGGAGATAAAAGTGATCAAACCAGCAGCGTCTTTCCTAATCTGAAGTGTCTCCGACGCCATGACAGCATCCATGATTTGTGCCTCAATCAGATTGATCCTCAGATGATCACGACTCACCATGAATTTCATCCATCTATCATAAGAGCTCAATGGGCTATGATAGATTTTGAAGTCAATGGGAGAAGATGTGTACTCTTTCTTCTGGAGACAAAACCTCATTACACGCCCTGGGTAGACTGATTGGATCTTTCCTTCGTTCTCTGAACCAATCAGAAGAGCTGCCACATGTTTGGGATGGGTTCTCATGACTGTACGAGACCTTGTGAGGAATTCATCGTCCACGTTTGGCTTATCTTTGGTGTTGTTGGCATTTCTTGACACGGCGGCAGAACCATCTCCAGGTGACATCTTAACAAGAATTCCTTATGTTACTTTCACTTTTGGAATAACTACAACAGAGAAAAACAGAATAAGAGTTACTACTTTGAAGAAAATCATGCATGAGGACTTTGCCAAAATTGAGTTCAACCGCTAATAATCCAGAGCCAACAACAAATTCTCCGCCGAAAAATTTTCTTTGGCCGCAGGACATGACACCCACGGCCACAATGAGTAAAAGCAGATGCTCAAGCAAAATATGATGTCTTGCCGCGGGAATTGGGCTTACAGCCGAAACTAAGTCTTGTCGCGGGAATTATGCTCACGCCCAAAACCTAAAGTTAGGATTACGAAGGAAGGAACAAACGATGGCTACCCATCCAAGGATTTTTGCTCATAGCGCTAGTGATGCTGGGTTTATTGTCACTAATGTCCTTGTCAATACTACTACGATGCTTCCATCATACTGGGACAAGTTTTGCAAGTTTATGAAGCTAAGTCTACGACTAGGGTTCACACCAACGCAGAAGAGAAAGAGCAAACAAAAGGAAAAGACGTTGGAATGCCTACATGATATACGCTTGCCTCCTTGCACTGCTGCTGCTTTTTCGCCTGGCTCTCGATTGATGCACCTTTGCCGCTAACACGAAGACGCAGAAGCAAAGCCAACGAGAAAAAAAAGGAGCGACGCCTTTTATAGACACGAGTTTTAAGAATTCGAGTGGAAAAAGGAATCCATCTTGGACTTGTACACGGACAAGAGCAGTCGGGTCGCCAAGCCCTAGGGCCAAGGCCGCAACGGCAATACGGAGGCCATTAGTCGAAAGAGAACGATTAGCCTATAGCGGTAACGCTCCATGATGCAAAGCTTTGTGGCCAAACCAGCACCAACGCTCCATGACGCCAAAGCTCCCTTGTCGAACCTACGGCACGCCAATACAAAATCACTGGCCGCTCAAGTCTATTACCAAAAGCCAACCAAATTTTTCCTCATATGCCTCGCGTTTTCAATTTGTTCTTGTCTGTCACAATCTCATGCTTACCCCGTAACAATGTCACTGTTACGTGCTAAGCATGAGACTTAATGTTGATGGTGGTTTTCAGTTCAGGGCTAAAATTATAAAGTTCTGCATTCATTATACTGTCATTCTACAAAGAGACAGAGCCATGTAAAAGTGATGAGTACACAATCTCTTCATTGGTGCATTAATTGAGAAATTCAATATGATTACATGAAGTTTATCCAGAATGGTGCATGTAGCAACAATCCCAGATATTCTGTAAATTTCGACACTCTGCCTGTATTATTCATTAATATAGGACTCACAGAATACTTTATGTGCTGTGTTCCACGGCTGAACCCTTAATATTGATATGACATGACAATTAGTATTCACTCGCAGCAGAGTAGCATGAATTTCCCGAAGTATCAAGGTTAAGGTCTTTGCATAAAAGTGCTCAATCGGAAAGTATACTGCTCTCTGGCATTAAATTCGAAGAACTCTATACATAGTTCAATCAATTTTGTGATAACTCACGAAAATCAAATATCAACCTAATTAATTTAAGGGGCTTTGCGCCCTGCGAAGTATATCAGACCCTGTTGGTCGAAACTAAACCTAGGCAATTGATCCGTCATGGATCAGTAGGTGCAAAGTCCTACCCAAAGTCAGAAAACAAGGAACAAAAGAGGAGCCACGAGAAAGAGGAGCAGCAGCAAGAGAGGTGTGGCCGTGATAGACACATTTTGTGTCTAATTTGATCTCAATACTATTTATTGTTGGCACTCGATTTTGTACTAATTTTGATATTTTATGTGTTTGTAGGCATATTTGGGAATAGAACATTTTTGGAAAATTCGGCTCGAAAAGGTGGTTAAGGCGCCCGCAAGACACTTGTTATTCGGACTCCCAGTTTTGGATAAGGGGCCCTCAGTTACTAAGGGGCGCCTTCTTCACTATTTGCACCCCAGTGCTATTCGCACCCCACAGATGGATAGGGGGACACCCATTTTCATCACCGTGAGAATTATTTTGGCGGGAACTTTTGCAGCCAGCAGGAGTAACTTTTGTTTGAATTTTGGAGTGGTTTGAGTGAGATTGAATCGCGGTTTTTTTCTGGGATAGACTTGGATCGACGAAACAGGGATGGTAACACGTTCGACTTCGTAAAAAATGGGAAGTACATGGTCTCCTCACGAAGAAACAGAGTGACAACATTCTCAGACTCTTTTGAGATATTTTTGGTAGATTGTACCAGACCTGAGAGTGTGTTGTTCAGTATTTTTATGTGTTTGAATGATCACTCGACGTGTTTGGAGTGTTCCAACACGAGTACTCGGGATAAGAAGAGATATTCTCGCCGGTCAAAGAAAGCAGGGCAAGCTACGTTTACAAGGGAGTTTTTCACGGGATTGCGTAGGATTTAGTCGTGTAATGCGTATGTTTTGAGTGTGCTACGATACAACAGGAACGTATAGAAGATAAATAACGATATTCGGCAGCAACAGAAGCGCGTGAAAGAGCAAGAAAAGGAAAATATTTCCGTTAATGGAAGGGGAGTAAAAGAGGATTATTCTTGAGTTAATTACGAGATTCGATGATGATATTGGGTATAAAAAGGATCCTGAGGAGTCATAGAGGAGGATGGAGAGTTAGGGGAAGAAAAGAGAGGAGTTTGATCGAGTTGCAGAGTTGGTTCTGCTGCTGCAGAAACCCTAGAAGACGAAGAACATTGACCCACACAAGCAGTCGTTTATGCTACAGTGAATACGACAGTCGCTAGACAGTCTTATATGCTACAGTGGCAGCGACACCTTATTCATATCGTTCTCTGTAACAATTAGGTTTGTGACAGAAATAACTGTTACAAATCCGGTTTTAATTGTTTTTCCTCATTTTCACCATTGTAAACACTTTTTGAGCAATGAAAAAATCTTTTGAGTGTGTTTCCAACATGATGAGCTAAACCCTATCACTGGGACAGCGGAGGAAGCAACTTTTCATGATTGTGGTAAATGAATTAATTCTTTTATTAACTTTTTGCATAGATTTAATTGCTTTATGATTTCTATTAATTACTTGTTATTTTGTTAGATGTCGCATGCTTAGTTTTAAATACTTCAGATGCGTCATGCTTTTAACTTACAAATAATATTTTACGAAATCTATTTTTGGCAAAGAACTAGAGTCACAACTTCTTTTGTTTGAGCTATATTGTCTAGAGTTAATGACTGAACCACAACAATATGAAAAGCAGTGGAATCCCGAGTCCCGGTCTCTCTTCATCTTGTGACAAATTGTGTATATATATTTTTCTTTATTTTCTTTATTAGGTCTTAAAACAAATTTTCAATAAATCTGAGTGAACGAATCATCTTACTACAACATCATTGAAAAATAACATCAGGTCGTGCCATAGGCCAGCCTGCGCCACTTGCGGATGGCCACGCCACCATGCTGATTGAACGACCCTCTCTTTCCCATCGACCAATCATATCCCTTTAAATGTGCCACGAGCGCTAGAGGTGTGGCCGCGCCCTATGTTTGGTCGGCCCCTCTTCTTAACCAATCAGGTCGCTTAAAAGCCGCCACCATGCGTTAAAGGCCAAACGCACCCTGCCACACCTCCATGTTAATTGTCATGCCAAACATGCCCTGCGCAACACCATTCCAAATGGCATGCCAAACACGCCCTGCCACAACACCATTCTAACTAGCAATCCAAACGCGCCCTGCCGCAACACCATTCCAACTGGCAAGCAAAACGCACCCTGCCACAACAACATATTAATCGGCATGCCAACATGCCACTCTGTCGCAGTAACATGCCAAATGTGCCACAAATGGCTCCACTACGTGCTAATCCACTTTCTGTTCGTGGCCAATGCCATAACGGACTCCATTTAGGGTTTTATGATTGAAACAAGACTTTTTGCTTCAGTAGCTTTAGCCGAAACCCTAATTTTTGGTCATATCCCACAACATTCCACGAGCCACTTTAGCCTTTGCCATGACCGCCAAGCCCTAACTTTGGCCACGACTCCAAACCCTAGATTTGGCCATGCCGCCAAGCCCTAACTTTCACCACAACACCAAATCCTAGCTTTGGCCATGCTGCAATGCCACAGGCGCGACCATGCTGCAGTGCCACGGGCGCGGCTATGTCACCATGCCACAGGCGCGGCTATGCCATTACGTCGTGCCTATGCCACCATGCCACAGGCGCGGCTATGCCATTATGCTGCGGCTGTGCTACTGTACCATTAACAGGTGCCAACGGGATGTGTCCATAATCAACGACCACCCTCTCTCCTGAATTACAATCTCAGCCGTCCAAATTCTCCACAGGATTGATCATCCTATATGGTAAGTCTTAGGCGACCAACCAAGACTAACCTAATAACATCACACGCTATTCTCCTGATGTAAGTCTCTTGACTTTGACTTTCCACACATTGCTATAATAACTAGGTCTTGCATACAAGACCAACTCAGCAATTTGCTGCATATTTTCCACGAAAATGCTCGAGACATCAAAGATGTCACAAAACTGGGGGGATATTCATCAGGCTATTGGTCTGGCGGTTTACAGCGTGCGGCGTGTAATGCGCCCATTATAAGAAAGTGTCAGGAAAGCGGGCAGTTAGTGACAGTAAGAAGTAGTGGGGTGTAAACTAACCAGTTTCCTTCATAGTGGGAACGTGGTTTCTGGCATTTACACATTACCCCCACTTCTCCATTACTCAATCATTCCCACTTCCTGATACCAATTGAAAGGGCGAGGGTACCCAAATATACCTCAAGCTAAAACTTTTCCTACCTATAAGTCATTTCTCCGAAAGTGATTCTCTATGGACAGAGTCGATATAATGCAACTAATCGGTTCACACTTCGTGTGATCGTCTATGGATACGAGATCGAAACAATACAACAACGAAGTATGTTTACTTGATAAGAGGTTCAGACTTAACCAAACACAATAGGATTGCTATCAAGTAAATAGGTATTAACGTTTGTGTAATTTACTTTGATTATAATAAAACAATTATAATGCAGAAAATAAAAGTAAATGACACAGCAAGATTTTGTTAACGAGGAAAATGCAAATGCAGAAAAACCCCGGGACCTTGTCCAGAATTGAATACTCTCAGGATTAAGCCGCTACACAAAATTAAACCAACTTCGTATAGTTGAGACCAAGCAACTAAACCTATAGTTCACCTAGTTCCGTCTGTATTCCCATGCCTCCAACCTTTAATAAGTCACGTACTTGGAACAATTCCTTTGGTTCGTATTCCAAACAGTAAAGAAACAACAAATCTGTTTGGTAGCAACTCTCTTCAACCAAGTGATGTGAGTTCGACAAAGGCTCTTCTGTTTATCTCAATAAACTCCTTCATCAGGTTCTTAGATCTATCTTATTCTCAACTACCAAAGGCAATTGTTAAGATTTTGCAATCAATACTTTTAATCACAAAGAATTATATTGATGCGGATCTACACAACTAATCAATCCAATCTACCACAAGGATAAACCGATTATAGTTGGATCCTCTATACCGAAACAAGTATTGTGCACACCAAAGATTATGAACCCCAAATCATAAATCTTCAATATCTTCTTTGTATTCAAATCATCTTAGATCTTCAATAAACGCTGCACACAACAACTTGAATCTCTTGTGATCAATCACGCATAGAACAGAGTATGTTAACAATGGATTGTCAAAAGACGTCTTTAGATCTACAAACAGTCTAAACATCCCTGTCAAAACTTCGATCTAGTTTGAGTGAATTTTATATCATAAGAGAAGATTATAAAGCATAAACAAAATAGGTGCAATCAAAGTTCAACCACCGTTAGTCAATCAAATCAATCGAAAACACAAGACAAACCACAATTATCTAGTTTCACACCAACGGTACTGACAGAGATTCTCAATCCCAAAGAAGAATTTAAATTGGGTGGTCGTAAGAGATTTCGCCTAATTAGGTTATTCTCCTCTCCGAATAGGCGGCTTCACCAGTAACAACACAACCGAGGAAGTTTGCTGTCACGAAGGATTAGTTTGCTAGAAATGCAAACTTCAAGTATTTATAGACAATGAAGTTTGGACACCAAGGAATTTCCAAAACCGAAAACATTCTCAATATATTCAATATATTCCAAATTCGGTTTCCATAATTCCTGGAAATGCTCTGTCCAAAATAATGACCGAAAATCTCTTTGGAAAATATTCAACTAGTAAATGCACATTACTAATTCTCATTTTCCTAAAATAAAAATAAAAACCTTAAGGAATAACTTTGAACAATTAAAGATAAGCGTTACAAAAAATGTTCAAAGTATGTCGACATCCTTACTTTGTAAGTCCTCTTTCATACTTACAACCTTGAAACCGATTTGCCACACTTCCAAACAAGTTTAGAATTGGTTCATATAACTTTCAAGAACTATGTGATTGATCAAGAACTCTCAATCACAAATCATGGGTTTAACGGTTCTACCAAAACAAGTTTCGGTTCTACCTCTATGTGAGTATTGTGCATAGTCACACTAGCTTTCCAAAATTCGGTTGACTAGGTACTAGGATCGGTTCCCCACATATATATGGTATCTAAATTGAATGTGTTGCACATGTCCATAGGATCGGTTCCCATTTGCCTAAAAACGTGTTACACATGTCCATAGGATCGGTTCCCCTTTCTGCTAAAACATGCTGCACCTCATACATTCCCCTTTGTGATGTGTTGCACCTCTTACTAGGATTGGTTCCCCTTTACCTAGAGTCGGTCATACACATAATCACAAACTCGATCATACCATCTCAGGTGATTACTTAAGATCGGTTTCACTAATAAAAGTCATACCAATACATAAGCCAGGCCTTTGTGAATAGTTTTACCAAGAACACAAACAAGTCATAAGTAGTTATACTAACCACACATATTAAGATATGCAATAAATAACCATACCAATAACGCTTGGTGATTTACTTTTCGATTCACAAAACAAGTTCATGAATTTACTTCCTTAAAACACATCTAAAACATTGTTTCCTAAGATGAAATCCTCACTCACCTCATACTCATACATAATCACAATAGCATTTAAAGGATTATGTCGATGTCTTATCTACAAAGTTTAATGGTTAAGCAATAAACCTCGTATTGTATTCCTTAATACTATGTCTATCTAGAGTGTTCATGCTTCACAGTTTTGTTTTCAATATGCACGACTTGAAAGATACGTTAGGGAATGAAACAGTTCAACTCAAATATCACTAACCTAAAGTGGAAGGATGATGTTGTTGTTGTAGCTTCTTACTTCTTCACTTCTTTAAGTCTTCGCAATATTTGTAATGTCTCATATCCTAATACTTTCAAGCTAACCTATACGAAGTTGACTCTATTACATAATCAAGCGACTCTTTAAATGAGTTTTGATTCACTAAAATATGACAACCAAACTTGACATACCAACGCTTGGTGGGCTCAACCGAGCTATTCTCTAACAATCTCCCCCTTTGTCAATTTTAGTGACAAAACTCTTACATCATATGGATAAACAAATTACAAGAATTCATTGCACATACGCTTGATTCCCGAATTCAACAGCACAATAACCTGTATACATTCAATCCTTAAATGCCGTTGTTGACATTATAATAACAAAGAATATTACTCCCCCTAAAGGTAAGATAGGTAGATTTTATCAATCCGCACGTCTTTGTTATTCCTTTATAATGATATGTTACTCCCCCTTAGTCTATGCTTTCACTCTTTATTTAGATAAACGTTTAAGCACCAATGTTCTTTTCCTTTAGTGATACCAATCAATATAAAATCAATTCCAGTATCACTTGTTTACTCCATATATTTCTCCCCCTTTTTGTCACAAAATGACAAAGAAACGAAAAAATAAAGGACAAACCGAAAAGAATCTTACAAATCTCAAAATAGACTTGCAACCTATAGAGTTAAGCACGAGGGTTCCACACACCATTTCTGATAACCAATATCAAAACTGAAACTACGAAGTATTTTTTTTTGATATGTCATCAAGGAAACAATTGCCCGAAGAAATTTTCCCTAATAGTTTAGCAAACCAAAAATCAACTAAGCACCTTAGTTCCTTTGCTAAACCGATTGTACAAATACAATCGCTTGTTCGATAAGACCAAAATAAAGATAACTCTATTTTTCTCACCAGGTTATAATTATCCATATAACTTAGACCTTTAAGTTTTAAACAATACATGTACTAGGTTAGTTAACTAGTATCTCTTGTTAAGGAATTCGATAATACTTGAATAACCGAAACCTCCACTTTCATAAGTCTAACTAAGATCAGAATTAACTTTGTTTCTCTTATCCGGAATCGAATTGGACTAAATAATTCATCCTGTAAACCTTTTCTTTCGTTAAGCCATAAACAATTCATACAAACCAAATAAATCAACTTGCATAATTATTCACCTCAATCGGAAGCAATTGAAACAACATAGTCATTATAGCACCGCTATTGCACCGAAATTTTGTAAGCCTAAACAATTGATACCACACAATAAAGTAAGATAACAATAATTTTTCTTAACCAGAAACAATTGAATCACACACACATCCATACACACATAATGGAATAAAACATCAATTATACCGAAATTTTGTTAAGCAAAAGCAATAAATATATGAAATAAAAATCAGTCTTTTCTTAAACACTAAAACAATTAACTAACAAGATTGTTACCTCAAATTTCGCATCCTCTTCTCCAATATGTTTGCATCTTCTTCCAGGGAGAATTGATATCGAAATATCATTATGTTGTCATCCTTATGCAAAACAAAAGAATAACAACAACCAACCTTTACTAGAGAAAGGTTGAAAACCCCCGAAACACATATGCTTTTATGCTAAACCAAAACCGATTCAACATATTGTGACTTTTTCATATATTGTTTCTATCAAAACCCCTCATGATCCTCTGATAAAGCCTACCAACATGGGATAGAACTTAATCCTGCTAAATCAAAAGGTCACCCAAACCATAAGGGTTCACAACATTATGAGATCGAATATCAAGGTAATAAAACCGAAATCAACATCCCATAAACATCCATAGCAATAATAAAGCATTCAAGCACAGGCTATGTAAATCAAAAACTACCACAAGAAAAATTATAAATCAAATAATTTTATTCATAATAGTTTTATTCATAATAGACTTAATACAATTATTGAAGTAAATCAAAAATTGATGTCTATTTCCTTTTGCAACTCAGTCCTTCATATCAGTGTTAAATGAAGGCGGATCACTACTTTCAGTCTTCAGCTTGTGAATTTCTTCAAGTAGAAAACCTTGTTGCTTGACCAGAACTTCTTGCAGGTGAGAAATTTTTGCAAAGGACTCTGCAAGAGCATGTAATACTGTCTTTCATTGAACACAAAAGTGTGTCAATGCTTTAATACACTGGTCTTTCCTCAGCGTATTCTCTCTTTCCTTCTTGCTAAGCCAATCTCCCTTTTTGATTTTACTCTTGATATCAAGAGAAGATCCAGACTTAATCTTAAGTTGATCTTTCTGATCTAGCATCCTGCCATAAGAAGATGTTGGATCCAGACTCATGGTTCGGACAAGGAATGACCAAAGAAGGAGAAGGATCTTTTTATAATTTTCATACTTCCGAAAATATAATATTCCTATAAATACGAATATATCAAATATTTTCAAATACTAGATTTTATTCCCATATACACACAAGTGCCTTGATTTTCCTTCTTCCTCACTCAATTCGGCACACAAGGTGAGGAAAGAATTCTAATACCAATCAAGTGGTATTAGTATGAGATTTTCTCTCATTATGGGATTTCGAACAACCAGAGTGTCCTTGATCTAGTATCGTATGAGAAATTCTCTTCTTGTTACCTCGAACTAGCGAAGTATCTTGAGATTGACTTGGGTTGCCTATGCAACTTTTAGCAATTCTGTTTTTTAAGACAATCTTTGCATCTTGTCTTATTTTCCCCTTTACCATTAGATGATTTAATAACATCGGAAGACATGTCCATCTTTAAAATGGGTAAATCATTAATGGAGGAGGGAGAAATAAGATTGACAACTAATGCAATATTAGCTGTTTCCTCTTCTTCAGAATCGTATGAATCAGAGGTATCATCTAGAGTTACATCCAAAGCCTTGCTTCCAGTGTATTTCTTAAGATTGGGACATTCTTTAGCAATATGACCAAACCCTTTACACTTAAAGCATTGCGGCTGATATTCATCATCTTCTTCATGATCCTTTTTGACATGAACTCGATCATGTGGACGAGAAGATCGATGGGTATCCTTTATGAATCTCTTATTTCTTTTCTTTAAGAGATCTCGAAACTGTCTGGTAATCAATGATAATGATTGTTCAATTTCATCATTAGTATTTTCTGCAATCTGTTCATCTGAATCATACATCTGTTTATTCCTCTCCATTGGAGCTTTCAGAATTTTTGCAGCTTTAAAAGAAATTCCTTTATTTTGAATAGACTGTGATTCATGATCAAAGATCTTTAACTTTCCAACGAGTGTGCTTCGTGAGAGAGTTGATAGATCATTTCCTTCTATGATTGCATGCTTCTTAGAATCGTATCTTGGTGGCAACGATCTGAGAATTTTGCACACTATATCTTTTTCAAAGATAGTCTTTCCAAGAGAGAAAGAGGCATTAATTATCTCAGAGAGTTTAATATAAAACTCTTCAAAAGTGTCGTTGTCATCCATTCGAAGGTTTTCCCAATCGGGCGTAAGAGTTTGAAGTCTAGCTTCTTTCTCTGAAGTGTTTTCTTCGAATACGATATGAAGATTATCCCAAGCTTCTTTCGAAGTTTGACATGTTGATACATGATGTTGTAGTTCACGACTTACAGCATGTATTATAGCATTCAAACCATCTGAATTCTGCTTTGCAAGCGCCTTTTATTCGTTTGAAAAATCTACTAAGCGTTTAAACTCAGTTTCTGAATTTTCTATCTTTGGACGAATATAACCAGAGACGACTAATAGCCAAGTATTAAAGTCTCGTGATTGAAGAAAAGATCTCATAGCAGATTTCCACCAGAGATAGTTTGTTCCGTCAAATCTTGGCGGTACGTTAATTGAAGTCGATTCATGAGAACTCGAGTTCATTCTTATAGGTTGGATCGCACCAAACACATAATGTTATATCTTTTCGTGTTTGCCTGCTCTGATACCAATTGAAAAGGCGAGGGTACCCAAATATACCTCAAGCTAAAACTTTTCCTACCTATAAGTCCTTTCGACGAAAGTGATTGTCTATGGACTGAGTCGAGACAATGCAACTAATCGGTTCACACTTCATGTGATCGTCTATGGATACGAGATCGAGACAAAACAACAACAAAAAAGTATGTTTACTTGATAAGAGGTTCGGACTTAACCAAACACAATAGGATTGCTATCAAGTAAATAGGAATTAACGTTTATGTAATTTACTTTAATTATAATAAAACAATTATAATGCAGAAAATAAAAGTAAATGACACAGCAAGATTTTGTTAACGAGGAAACTTCAAATGCAGAAAAACCCTGGGACCTTGTCCATAATTGAATATTCTCAAGATTAAGCCGCTACACAAAATTAAAAAAACTTCGTATAATTGAGACCAAGCAACTAAACCTATAGTTCACCTAGTTACGTCTGTATTCCCACGCCTCCGACCTGTAATAAGTCACGTACTTGGAACAATTCCTTTGGTTCGTATTCCAAACAGTAAAGGAACAACAAATCTGTTTGGTAGCAACTCTCTTCAACCAAGTGATGTGAGTTCGACAAAGGCTCTTCTATTTATCTCAATAAACTCCTTCGTCGGGTTCTTAGATCTATCTTATTCTCAACTACCAAAGGTAATTTTTAAGATTTTGCAATCAATACTTTTAATCACAGAGAATTGTATTGATGCCGATCTACACAACTAATCAATCCAATCTACCACATGATAAACCGATTATAGTTGGATCCTCTATACCGAAACAAGTATTGTGCACACCAAATATTATGAACCCCAAATCAGAAATCTTCAATATCTTTTTTGTCTTCAAATCTTCTTAGATCTTCAATAAACGCCTGCACACGAAGAGAAGATTGGATTTTCTAGTTTCAACCACCGTTAGTCAATCAGAAGAGAAGATTCTCAAGCATAAACAAACTAGGTGCAATCAAAGTTCAACCACCGTTAGTCAATCAAATCAATCGACAACACAAGATAAACCACAATTATCTAGTTTCCCACCAACGATACTAATAGAGCTTCTCAATCCCAAAGAAGACTTTAAAGTAAGCGACCATAAGAGATTTCGCCTAATTAGGTTATTCTCCTCTCAGAATAGGCGGCTTCACCAGTAACAACACAACCGAGGAAGTTTGTTGTCACGAAGGATTAGTTTGCTAGAAATGCAAACTTCAAGTATTTATAGACAAGAAAGTTTGGACACCAAGGAATTTCCAAAATCGAAAATATTCTCAAGATATGCAATATATTCCAAATTCGGTTTCCATAATTCCTGGAAATGCTCTGTCCAAAAATAATGACCGAAAATATCTTTGGAAAGTCTTTAACTAGTAAATGCACATTACTAATTCTCATTTTCCTAAAATAAAATTAAAAACCTTAATTAAAAGATTCTTAACTTATTTATGTTTCTATCCTGGGATTCTCTTCCTTTAGCTATTAAGGAATAACTTTGAACAATTAAAGATAAATGTTACATCACATGCTCAAAGTATGTCGACATCCTTACTTTGTAAATCCTATTTCATACTTACAACCTTGAAACTGATTTACCACACTTCCAAACAAGTTTAGAATTGGTTCATCTGACTTTCAAGGACTATGTGATTGATCAAGAACACTCAATCACAAATCATGGGTTTAACGGTTCTACCAAAACAAGTTTCGGTTCTACCTCCATGTGAGTACTGTGCATAGTCACACTAGCTTTCTCAAATTCGGTTGACTAGGTACTAGGATCGGTTCCCCACATAAATATGGTATCTAACTTGAATGTGTTGCACATGTCCATAGGATCGGTTCCTCTTTGCCTAAAAACGTGTTGCACATGTCCATAGGATCAGTTCCCCTTTCTGCTAAAACATGTTGCACCTCATACAAGGACTGATTCCCCTTTGTGATGTGTTGCACCTCTTACTAGGATCGGTTCCCCTTTACCCAGAGTCGGTCATACACAAAATCACAAACTCGATCATACCATCTCAGGTGATTACTTAAGATCGGTTTCACTAATAAAAGTCATACTAATACATAAGTCAGGCCTTTGTGAATAGTTTTACCAAGAACACAAACAAGTCATGAGCGGTTATACTAATCACACATATTGGTTGTTCACAAGATATGCAATGAATAACAATACCAATAACGCCTGGCGATTTCCTTTTAGATTCATAAAACAAGTTCATGAATTTACTTCCTTAAAACACATGTAAAATATTGTTTCCTAGGATGAAATCCTCACCTCATACCCATACATAATCACAATAGCATTTAAACGATTATGTAGATGTCTTATCTACAAAGTTTAATGGTTAAGCAATAAACCTCGTATTGTATTCCTTAATACTATGTCTATCTAGAGTGTTCATGCTTCGCAGTTTTGTTTTCAATATGCACGACTTGAAAGATACGTCAGGGAATGAAACAGTTCAAGTCAAATATCACTAACATCAAGTGGAAGGATGATGTTGTCATTGTAGCTTCTTACTTCTTCACTTCTTCAAGTCTTCGCAATACTTGTAATGTCTCATATCCTAATACTTTCAAGCTAACCTGTACGAAGTTGACTCTAATACATAATCAAAAAACTCTTTAAATGAGATTTTATTCACTAAAAAATGACAACCAAACTTGACATACCAACGCTTGGTGGGTTCAACCGAGCTACGCTCTAACACATTTCTTCTTTTTCTTTTCAAAGTTGGAGGTAACAGAGATTTCTGTTTTTCTTTCATGATTGATGGCTTAACAATCATATTAATCTTTTTTCCATCAGAAAACATGATGCTTGGAGTTTCCATGAGTGTATGGGTTTGTGAGAGGAAATCACAATTTAAGCTCAACAAGCAGTCTTAAGATAGAAAGAGTTTCAAAGAAGGAAAAGGAATGTAGGGTTACAGAACCTTTAACCGCACAGGTTCACGCACGCACAATTCACAACCCTAGAGAGAGTCGAATTTTCGAGAGTAACCCTCTTTTATTGATTAAATAGGGAAGTCCCTTCCAATATCAATTAGATATGAAAGAATTCCAAATTTTGCAAAACATGCAAAGCTCAAAAAGAAAAGAAAACAAAACCATTTTTCTTTTTCAAACGCCTGAGGTGCGCATGAGACAAGATGCACTAACCAACACAATTTAAGTTGTGCTTGGATGAACAATAATTTGTCCATCACATCAAAATTCGTAGATCCCTGTCTATCAAAATGTTTAGACCATACTCTTTCTCTAGTGGTCTTGACCTATCCTTGGAAAGCAACTTCTTTGAAGAGGATAAAATCTTACATACCTCAGCGGTTTTTTGAACAAGTTTAAGCTTGTTTGCTAGGCGATTTGCTCTTCGTTGAAGTTTATTGACATATCTCATCTTATGTTTGTACTTGAAACACTTTGAAAGTTCATGACCTTTGAGTAAACAATAAGAGCATGTCAATGAATAAGATGATTCAGACGCCCGAGATATACAAGCTGCTAGACACAAAGTGGAACCTGAAAAATCAGACAGAGAGTTTCCAACATAAAGGTTGATTTTTTCTTCCAGATTGGTTGAGTCTTCTTCTGGAAGAATACCTAGATTGATGTATGTATTGCTACACTTATCAAAATCAATATCTTCACTAAGAAGTGCAACACTTGATCTTTCTTCTTCTTTAGAATCGTAGTGATCAGACATTTCATCAAGAGTTGCAGCAAGACCTTTGTTCCCAGTGTATTTTCTACGGTTTGGACACTCATTTCCAAAATGACGAAAACCTTTACACTTAAAGTACTGTGGCATATCCTCGTCAGCATCTTTGTTTTTAAGAGGAATGCGATTGTGAGGTTTAACTGGTGACCTAGGTTTGTCTCTGGTAAACCGTTTACTTCTCTTTAATAAGAGATCTCTAAACTGTCTTGTGATCAAAGAGACTGACTTGTTAAGATCTTCATCTGATGAATCAGCCTCAGAAAGATCATCCTCAGAGACATGAACACTTTTACTTCTGTCAAGTAATTTAGTGTTCTTTTGTGCTTTGAAAACAACATCCTTTCCGATTTTGTATGTATGCTCATGATCAAAGATCTCTAGCTTTCCAACCAGCGTGTTTCTGGAGAGAGCATCAAGGTTATTTCCTTCAACGATGGCATGCTACTTAGAATCTTATCTAGATGGCAGTGATCTGAGAATTTTCATCACAATGTCCTTTTCAGGAATAGTCTTACCCAATGCAAAGGATGCATTAACAATTTTAGACACTTTGTGATTAAACTCATCAAATGAATCTTCATCTGCCATACGAAGGTTTTCCCAATCGAAATTAAGGTTTTTAAGCCTAGCTTCCTTTTCACTTGTATTCCCTTCGAATACGGTTTCTAAGATATCCCAAGCATCTTTGGACCGAGTGCACGTAGTCACATGGTGCTGAAGATCTGGGATAATGGCATGTATGATGGCATTCAAACCGTCGAAGTTTTGCTTTGCAGCAAGAATCTCAGCAGCGTCATATGCACCAATATCCTTAGGAACTGTCGCATTTTGAAAAAAAAAGGGGTCTAACAACACCACCCAATATTTCGCTTAGCAATTTGTGTGGACTAACTACAAAACACTTTCTAGAGAATCAACTAGACAGTCAGACTCAATCTAGGTAAAAGTATCTCAAGGAGTTAATATCTCTCTCTTGTTTTGATTCACTCAAGCTAATAGAAATCAGCGAGTCCTAATCAAACACAAGGAATAACTTGGACGGTACCAAAGACCAATGTCCAAGGATCAATTAATATCAATCAACAACCAAAGGTCGGATTTCCAATTGATTGATTCAAACGCACAACCTGTATTATTTCAATTATATAAAAAAATATAATGCGGAAATAGAAATAACACAGACACCAGAATTTTGTTAACGAGGAAACCGCAAATGCAGAAAAACCCCGGGGCCTAGTCCAGATTGAATACACATTGTATTAAGCCCCTACAAACACTAGCCTACTCCAAGATAACTTCGGACTGGACTATAGTTGAACCCCAACCAGTATCCCACTGATTCAAGGTACAGTTGTACTCCCTACGCCTCTGATCCCACTAGGATACTGCGCACTTGATTCCCTTAGATGATCTCACCCACAACTAAGAATTGCTACGACCCAAAATCGCAGGCTTTAACAATAAACAAATCTGTCTCACACAGACAAGTCTATCAAAGGATCAATCTATCTCCCACATAAAAACCCTAAAAGTTTTTGTTCTGTCTTTTGATAATAATCAAGGTGAATAGGAACCAATTAATAATCCGGTCTTATATTCCCGAAGAACAGCCTAGATTAATCAATCACCTCACAACAATCTAAATCTTATGGTAGCGAAACAAGATGTCGTGGAATCACAAACGATGAGACGAAGGTGTTTGTGATTACTTTTTATATCTTTCCTATCGAAGAACTCTCACGATCTCAAGCCAATAAATATGATTGTATTGTTACGATAGAATATGCAAGATCAGATCACACATCTACGATAAATGTAGTTTCGTGCTGGCTTCACAATCCCAATGAAGCCTTTAAGTCGTTAACCTGGTTTTAGAAGAAGAAAACCAAAGGTTAAAGGAGAATCGACTCTAGCACGCAAACTAGTATCACACGTAAGGTGTGGGGATTAGTTTTGCACAATACTAGATGTCTCCTTTATATAGCCTTTCATATCAGGGTTTTGCCTTAGTTACAAAGCAATCAATATTCACCGTTAGATGAAAACCTTATTTAAATTCAAGCTAATATTTCTCAAGCGTTAGATCGAAAACTTAGCTTATCATACACAAATGACTATACGCTTCTAGGTTTGTTAACCGCACCCAAACGTGTACATTGTTGGTTCAACAATAGTCTACCCGAAGAGGTTAACCATATAGCGCTTCATACCAACCATGTTATTCTTCACCATAACTAGTTCAATTGACTCAAATGAACTAGTTAAGAGAGTTGTTCAATTGCAAGGAAATCTTATGTAACTACACAAGACACAATTGAAGCAAATATTATTTGATTCACTCGAATCGGTTCATGAACTTTAATAGCCACGGTTTGCAAATGCATTCCTTAGTCTTTTAAGATTCAGTTCAGAAATCATCTTTAGATATATAACCTTCTCAAGTTCGCAATCTAGGTTCGCGGACTTAAGATACTGGATAGAGTTTACAAACTCCAGCAGAAATTCTCGGGTTCGAGAACTACGCCGGTTCGCGGACTGGGGACTTGGCTCACGCAAGTAGTTTGTCAACTCCAGCATAAATTCTCGGGTTTGAGAACTTCGGCAGTTCGCGGACTGAGTTCGCGGACTTGGCACTTTCCATACTTCTGGTTCTCTTGATTAACAAAGTTCGAAAACTTCGGTTCAAGGAATCCATTGGTTATGTAATCTAAACTCTCATTCCAATCATTGAAACATTCTTAGAGGACGTTATATAGTTGTTACACTATTTCTCGTCAAAGCAATTTTCAAAGTGATTGAAACATTCATGACTTTCGTCACTAGGTAAAGATAAACTTGGTCGAAGCGAAAAGCTTACCAAAACATATTTCGAAATATAGATAGGCGAGGTATACTCGGCTCGAAATACCAAATGTGTATGATCTAGTCTATATATATAGCATACGAATTTTGTCTCAAAGAGTAGGAGATAGAATAGATAGACTTTTGAGTGACAGATAAGTTCAAGTCTCCATATACCTTTTTGTCGAGAAGTTACACCGGTTCCTTGAGTAGATCTTCTTCTTCTATGATGAATCGCCATGAAGTCCTTGAGCTCAACTACACTTACTATCCTAGTACGACACTTATCTATAAGAGACTAGAAATCAATACTTATAGTTTTGATCACTAACATTGACAAACATGCTTGAGATAGCAACGCATGCGAGTTTGACCGAGCAGTGCTCTAACAATCTCCCCCTTTGTCAATTTTAGTGACAAAACTATCAATACATATGGAATACAAAAAAGATAATGAAACTTTAGTAGCTCCTATTCCACATGTCTAATCTTCAACATTCCTCTATATCTTCGTCACTTCCAAGTACTCCAATAATCCCAAAGGTTGTAAGTTTAGCATCATCGTTGCTGAAGATCCGTAGCTATAACAATGAGAAAGCATCGGTCTCGATCATTGTTATACAGTGTCATAGTATTATTATACAGTGTCAAAGTCCAACTGTATCACAACTTCAACAATAATACTATGGTGATATGTATCACTTCCCCTTAGTCAATACTCCATCTCCCATGAAAACCACTCCCCCTTACACAATGATCCGAAAACCATATGTATTTGTAGTGTGAACTACATATTAATTCTCCCCCTTTTTGTCAATAAAATTGGCAAAGGTACAAGAACGGTATCATAATGAAATTTCCGTAAGAGACATTTCATGACTGAGAGAAAGAAACACACATCATCTTATTTAGATGCAATCATATAGCCGAAGCTAACAACATTCATCAAGGAGTTTAAAGATACAATATAACCCCTCTAAAATTCCACAACCGCACACCCCTCAAGATATGACCATTAAGCACAAGTTCAAAAGCACTCTCCCCCATTTGATGTTATTCCCAAGGGAACAACAACGAGCGACCTTAATTTCAAAAGAAACGAAGGATTTTGACACACACAAAAGATGACACTAACGAGACAAAAAACAACCCTATAGGAACTGAATTGAAGTAACCTACTGGAGTTTCAAACTCAATTGCCCAAAAGATAGAGATAATCACAGGGGAAAGAGTTATAGAAACGCTTAATGGACCAAACAACACCAATAGACTGCCGCAAGTGTTGGAATGTAGCAGTGTCTAATAGTTTGGTAAGAATATCAACCAATTGTTGTTCGGAAGGCACAAATTCCATACTTATGATACTGTTTTCATAAAGATCACGAATAAAATGGTACCTTATGTCAATGTGCTTTGTTCTTGAGTGCTCAATGGGATTCTCAGTGATTCGAATCGCACTAGAGTTATCACAGAAGATCTTCATTATTCAAGTATCAACTCCATAATCAGCTAGCATTTTGTTTCATCCATAGGAGTTGAGTGCAGCATGAACCAGCAACAATATATTCTGCTTCACATGTAGACAGGGATTGAGAATTTTGTTTTCTGCTATTCCAAGCAACAAGATTTAGTCCTACGTAGTAGAAACCCCCTGATGTACTTTTTCTGTCCTCGACACATCCTGCCCAATCAACATCTAAATATGCAGATAAATCAGTGTTAGTATCAAAAATGTAAGATAAACCATACCCGACAGTGTGATTAATATATCGAATGATCCTTTTTGCAGCTGCAAGATGAGATTCCTTTGGATTTGCTTGAAACCTGGCACAACAACCAACACTAAAAGAAATATCAGGTCTAGTAGTTGTAAGATACAAAAGGCTACCATCAATAGATCGATACAACTTTTGATCCACTTTTGCTCCTTTCTCATCTCTATGTAGTTTACCAGTGGTGGGCATAGGTGTTAATTTTAGAGAACACTTATCCAGGCCGAATCTTGTCACAAGATCACGAGCATACTTCTCTTGGGATAAGTAAATTCCATCCTTATGTTGTTGAATTTGTAATCCTAAGAACACTTTTATTTCATCAACGTTGCTCATTTCAAATTTCTTAGCAAGAGAGACTTGGAAGTCCTTTGCAAAAATTTCAGAAGTTGATCCATAGATGATATCATCTACATAGATTTGAGCAATAACGACATCTTTCCCACTCCATTTGGTAAACAACATTTTGTCAGCTCCACCTCTTGAAAAACCTTTTCTAATGAGAGAAGTAGTAAGTTTTTCAAACAGGCTCTAGGTGCTTGTTTCAACCCATACAGTGCCTTTTTGAGCTTTGGCACATGATCTGGGAAGTCAGGGTTTTCAAACCCCTTTGGTTGAGCAACATAGACTTCTTCATTTAAGATTCCATTAAGGAACGCGGATTTTATATCCATTTGAAACAACTTAACCGTAAGAAAACAAGCATGAGCTAACAAGAGACGAATGGACTCAAGGCGTGCCACAGGAGCAAAGGTCTCGTCAAACTCAATCCCTTCAATCTGTGAATATCCTTGAGCGACAAGTCTAGCTTTGTTTCTGACAATCGTGCCAAATTCGCCAGACTTATTCTTGAATATCCATTTGGTACGAACAATATTGATATTATAGGGACAAGGTACAAGTTCCCACACATCTTGCCTTTGAAATTGATTTAACTCTTCATGCATAGCATTTACCCAAAAGGGATCGTTCAGAGCTTCATCAATATTTCTTGGTTCTACTTGCGAAAGATAACAACCAAAATTGCAAATATTTTGAAGTTGTCCTCTAGTTTTAGCTCTAGAATCTCTTCCTCCAATAATACTGTTTGGATCATGATTCCTTTGAACCCAGAGATGTCGTGGAGAGAGACGTTCTTGTTCATCAGGGCTGCCTTGATCAGTGCTCTTCTCCTCATCACTAGAAATGTCAGGATCAGTAACAGTTGGGATAACTTCAACTGATTCTGGAATTTCTTTGACTTTCTCAATTGTCTCGGTTGGAGGAAATTCAGCAGGAGGATTATCCTGACGAAAGTTACTAATTTCGTCGATGATAACATTAGCAGATTCCATCATGACTTGAGTTCTGAGATTAAATACTCGAAAACCACGACTCTCAGAAGCATAGCCAAGAAAGATACCTTCATCACTTTTGGTGTCGAATTTCCCTTTCTGTTCTCAATCTTTCAGAATATAGCACTTACTTCCAAACACCTTGAGATAGTGTAGGTTGGATTTCCTTCCATACCACAACTCAAAGGAAGTGTTAATGGTTCTAGACCGTAAATACACACGGTTGATCAAATACCATGCTGTGAAAACAGCTTCTCCCCAAAATCTTAAAGGTAAGTTTTTGTTATGGAGCATTACCCTGGCCATTTCCTGAATATTTCTATTCTTCCTTTCAGCAACTCCATTAGCTTGAGGATTGATAGGTGGTGAGCATTGTTGAATGATCCCCAGTTCATCACAGAATTCAAATACCTTTGTGTCTTTGAATTCCGTACCACGATCGCTTCTAATTTTCTTTAGTTTGTGACCTTGTTCGTTCTGGATCCTTTTAACAATAATCTTGAATTCACCAAGAGTTTCATTCTTTTGAGATAAAAATGCAACCCAAGTGAATCTGGTGTAATCATCTACCATAACTAAAGCATACCTTACCAGCAACAGTGGGTTGTTGAATTGGTCCGAAGAGATCCATATGAATTAAATCAAGTGGAGCTTTAGTGAGAATATCTCGAGATGATTTATGGTGAACTTTCGTTTGCTTACCCTTTTGACAGGCACCACATACACCTTCAATCTTTGCATTGATTTTGGGAATGCCTCTAACAAGTTCTTTGTTAATGATCTTAGTTAGAAGGCGATAATTGATGTGACCAAAACGTTAATGCCAAAGATGTGTAGATTCCACCTTAGTCAAATTGCAACGATTGCTAAACTGAGTATCAAGTAGATAACAGTTGTTTTTACCACGAGTTCCTTGAAAAAATTACTTTCCCAGTTTTGTCAACAATGTCACATCCATTTTCATTGAAGACAACTCGATGGCCTTTGTCACAAATTTGACTAATAGAAAGAAGATTAACAGTCGTACCTTTTACGTACACTACATCATGGATTTATGGAACACCGGGTAGTTTGATCGTTCCCTTCTTGCTGAGGTAGCAACAACTCCCATCTCCAAACGTTATAGGACCTCCTTCATAGTCAATAGACGAAACGAACCATGTGAGATCACCTGTCATGTGTCCACTACATCCACTATCAAGAAACCATTCAAAAGGAGACGTAGATCTTAAAGCAAAGGCACCCATACTATTAGTACTTCTTTGTTTAGAGTTTCCTGATAGTTTTGTATGTCCTTTCAGAGTATCAACATGTTGTTTAGTTTTCTTACAAAGATTACATGCGACATTCAGAGTCTTTTGGAATGACATAGAAACTTGTTGAAAACGATTGGAAGAATCACAACAACAATACATGCCACTGCTTTGAAGTTTTTCTGAGTGGTTCCTAGTCACATCAGTTTTTTCATCAAACGGTCGTTGATTACTATTTGATTTACGACTATTCTTCAAAGGGGAACAACTTGAGTTACTCAGATTCACCAAGGGACAATTACCAGATATCAAATCCTTAAGAATTGCAATTTCTGTTACAAGACCAGAGTTGATCCGGATTTTTTCATCCAACCCCCTTTGAAGAGTTACCAGTTTATCAGACCTTTTTCTACAGTTGTTTTTAAAACCTGGTGAAGCGTCATTTGAGACTTTATGGTCCATATAGTCAGATCGCTACAAACACAGACTTTTGAGGTCTTAAACGTGTTTTCCTGATCTGATACCAATTGAAAAAGCGGGGGTCTAACAACACCACCCAATATTTCGCTTAGTAATCTGTATGGACTAACTTCGAAATACTTTCTAGAGAATCAACTAGACAGTCAGACTCAATCTAGGTAAAAGTATCTCAAGGAGTTAATATCTCTCTCTTGTTTTGATTCACTCAAGCTAATAGAAATCAGCGAGTCCTAATCAAATACAAGGAATAACTTGGACGGTACGAAAGACCAACGTCCAAGGATCAATCAATATCAATCAACAACCAAAGGTCGGATTTCCAATTGATTGATTCAAACGCACAACCTGTATTATTTCAATTATATAAAGAAATATAATGTGGAAATAGAAATAACAAAGACACCAGAATTTTGTTAATGAGGAAACCGCAAATGCAGAAAAACCCCGGGACCTGGTACAGATTGAATACACACTGTATTAAGCCGCTACAAACACTAGCCTACTCCAAGCTAACTTCAGACTGGACTATAGTTGAACCCCAATCAGTCTCCCACTGATTCAAGGTACAACTGTACTCCCTACGCCTATGATCCCAGCAGTATACTGCCACTTGATTCCCTTAGCTGATCTCACCCACAATTAAGAGTTGCTACGACCCAAAATCGCATAATTTAACAATAAACAAATCTGTCTCATACAGACAAGTCTATCAAAGGATCAATCTGTCTCTCACAGAAAATACTAAAAGTTTTTGTTCCGTCTTTTGATAATAATCAAGGTGAACAGGAACCAATTGATAATTCGGTCTTATATTCCCGAAGAACAACCTAGATTAATCAATCACCTCACAACAATTTTAATTGTATGGTAGCGAAACAAGATGTCATGGAATCACAAACGATGAGACGAATGTGTTTGTGATTACTTTTTATATCTTGCCTATCGGAGAACTCTCACGATCTCAAGCCAATCAATATGATTGTACTGTTACGATAGATGATGCAAGATCAGATTACACAACTACGATGAAAGTAGTATCGGTCTGGCTTCACAATCCCAATGAAGTCTTTAAGTCGTTAACCTGGTTTTAGAAGAAGAAAACCAAAGGTTAAAGGAGAATCGACTCTAGCACGCAAACTAGTATCACACGTAAGGTGTGGGGATTAGTTTTGCACAATACTAGATGTCTCCTTTATATAGCCTTTCAAATCAGGGTTTTTCCTTAGTTACAAAGCAATCAATATTCACCGTTAGATGAAAACCTGATTTAGATACAAGCTAATATTTCTCAACCGTTAGATCGAAAACTTAGCTTGTCATACACAAATGACTGTACGCTTCTAGGTTTGTTAACCACACCCAAACGTGTACATTGTTGGTTCAACAATAGTCTACCCAAAGAGGTTAACCATATAGCGTTTCATACCAACCATGTTCTTCTTCACCATAACTAGTTCAATTGACTCAAATGAACTAGTTAAGAGAGTTGTTCAATTGCAAGGAAATCTTGATGAGTGCTAAAAAGTGCATCTTTTTATATATTTTTCTTGGCATTTAACTCATCTTTTGTGCATTAATTCTACATTTTATCCCATATTCTGTATTTTCATTGTTTTCAAGAATAAATACTTTTCTTAATTAATTTTGCATTTTTAGGTACTAAATAAAGCCTGGTTAACTCACGGAGCGAAAAGAACAAAGAAACGGCAAAGACTCCCGTAGAAAGGCAGCGAAGAATGATGTTTACAAGAGCCGGATCAACTGGAAGTGGGCTTGAAGAGGAAGAATTGTCCTTAAAGAAGATATGGGCTTGGCATACCCAAGGCCCAAAACCCTCACCCAAACCCATTTCCAATATCCATACCCGCCTTCATCTTCAGCCGTCAGATTGGATCATCTTAGCATCCTACGGTCGCTTCATCATAGTGCATCAAAGTCTGAAGCTCCTGTCTAACACTACAACACCTAACTCCATCTTGAGCCGTCAGTTTCGTTGTATCAGGCATCCGACGGTCGATACCAGACTCTTCACTTGTATCCGTTAGATCAATCTATCATTTCCGCATCCCACGGCTCAGCTTCGCGTATCATCGAGACTTGATGAATCCGCTCAACACCCGAGCACCTAACACCTATACCCGTCAGCCAAACAGACCTTACCCAATTTTCCATCGACCACCTTCTTCTCCATCTTCTCCCCCATCCCTCTGCAACAGATCCACCAACTCCATCGCCACCACACCCTCGTCTCTGCCAGCCACCAAATTCCACCAAAACATGACAACCACTCCAACCACTAAAACCCATCACCCCCCTTTCCATTTAGCTCCCTATTCCATCACTCTCTCGTGTTTCTCTCCCTGAAACCCTAAGCGTGGGAGATTGATGAAGTAGGTAACCTAGAGCTGAAATTGACGCATGGAGGAAGTCTAGGAGAGGCAGACGCAAGTGGGTAGAAGCGTATGAGTGAAATTCGAGAAGTATGGGTAAGATTTTGAAACCCTAACTGCCCTGATTTGGGGGAATTTGGGGATTTTTGTGAAGGAACCCTAATTGATTAATTTGGGTATAAATAGAAGGTGTTTTGTGCTGTTGTGGGTATGCCTGGACTAGCCAGTGCTTCACCCAAGAGGACTGGAATAGCCAGTGCCTCAAGGGTTAGTTTTTATTTTAAATGATGTTGTGAATTTCAAATGTTTTTATCCTATCCATGCTTTGATCTTGTTGTGCTTGAATTGTCTAGGATTGAATATCCTTATAGGTTGTTAAAACACTAAGCAAGCTTCTCTGCGGGTAGTTGCAGTGTGAGAGCCCCAACTATCACAAGGTTTAGAATTCATCTTAGTGCCTTTAGCCTCCTTTCTAGACCAACCCTTAGATGAACAGCCGGCTTTGAACCGCAACTGTCATCTAGTTATTCAGAAAGCCTAGAAGCTGACTGATAACTAACAAGGGACAAGAACATAGTTGGAAGACCTGCCTTTGTTTCTTTATCACTTCCCTTGGCTCACAGCCTTGGTTTGTTTATCTTTGTTTCAATGTTTCTTATTCACTGCCACTGAATTTCACTTTCTTTGTTCTCTATCACTGTTACCTCATTGCTTTAGTTACTGCCTTGTTAATTTAGATAACTAGCTTAAAAACTTCAACTATACACCCTAGTCTCTGTGGTTCGACCCTGCCTTGCACACTCACTACAACAGACCCTGTGCACTTGCAGGTATCAGTTTGTGACTCTTTTAGAGAGCCACCAAGTTAATGGCGCCGTTGCCGGGGATTGGTGTTGTGTAGTTGAAAAGAAAAAAAATCAAAAATCAAAACAAAAAAAATTTGCTCTTGTTTTCTGTTTTCAAATTTTGTTGTAACTTAACTTAGATATATTAGTGTAACTGGCTTTAGCTTTGCCCTATAGCCTGTGCTCATTAGCTTGTTAGTTTTGTTGCAACTGCACCTGCATTCATTCCATTTCATCATTGCATGTCTGTCCTGTATTTTTGCATCTTAGCATATGCATCTGCATTTCATTCCATTTCACTGCATCTGCATCTGCATATGTAGTTTTTAGCATCTTAGCATCAGCATCTGCATCTGCTGCACCACATACATCATTGCATATTTGCATCATTGTTCTTGCATCTTTGCCCTGTGCTAGCATGCTAGTGTAGTTGATATCATTCTGTTCTGCAACTGTAACAATATTGTTGAGTGCATTTGGCTACTTTGCCACTGCAGCATTGCAGTTCTTCAATTTTGCTCACTTTGATATTCAACTGCACTCTTCACCTGAACTGCACTGCTTTATGCAGTTCTTCATTCCACTTACACAATTCCCTGCCTTTTTCTGTGTACTGATCACACACATTTAAGTGTGCAGGTAGATGGTGTTGTTGCTTAACTGGACAGCAAGCCTAAGAACTGGAAGAGAAGAAGAGAAAGCAAAAGAGAAGAAGAGAAAAGCATGGTGTGGCTAGGCTTCAACTGAACAGTACCTGAAAAGCTGTTGCTAGCAGCACTGAGAACCAAAGGCTGTTGTTGTTGAGCTGTTGCTGTGCTGCTTTTGCTGCTGTGGAATTGTTGTTGTGCTGATGTTGCTGCTGTGGAATTACTGCTAGCTGCTGCACACCTATTGCTGCTACTGCTGCTGCTAGACCAAGGCCCAAGCTGGGCTGCACAAGCTGAGGGAAGGAGCAAAACAGTAAGCCTAAACTCAAAACAGTTTTGTGGGCTTGTATGAATTAGTGTGTGTTTCTGTTTTAGTTCTGAGGGCTTGTAATTTAACTGAATAGTGGGCTTGTTTAAACCAGAAGCTGGGCTTGGTACTTAACTAAACTTTGGGCTTCAAAACCCAACAACCCAATTGCACCACTCTCACTCTGTTTGAAAACCCAACTGGGCCCCTGAACCCAGTTTGTGGGCTTGTTTAAATTTTCTTTGGGCTTGATTCTGGGCCAAATTTAACTGAATTATGGGCCTCAAACAAACTAAAAGCCAAAGATCTCTAAGCCCATTAGCTGGGCTTTTTCCCTAAAAACCAAAAAGTTTTTTCCCATTAAAACCAAAAGGCTTTTTCCCATAAAAACCAAATGTTGTTCATTCCCTTAAAAACCAAATTTTTCCCAAAAGGTCCAATCCCATTAAAAACCAAATTTTCTTGTATAGAGTCTAATAGATAGTTTCTTAGTTAAATCTTTTGTTTCTTTTGTACATATTTTGCTAATACAATGTGACTCTTAACTGAAATATGTTGGATTTTTGCCTTGAATAACGGAATTCTAATCTTGCTTTCGCCGACATCCGGGTATTCTCTTTCCTTTTTCCCTGCTCAGCATGGTCCTATTCGTATGTTGTATTATAATTTTATTCATCTTTTGAAACATTGAGGACAATGTTTAGTTTAGGTTTGGGGGTATAGAGTAGATACCATGATAATATGCCATAATCGAAAAATTGAACTCTTCCTTTTTGAAAAAAAAAATAAAAATAAAAATAAAAAATAAAAATTGAAAAATAAAAAATCATAAAAATTGAGCTCATTTACCTTGAAATGTTGACTCTTGTGCATGTATGTAAACATAAGGATTCTTAGTCTAGATATTTAGGCATCCTGATTCTAGCACAATTCACATGTGATAAGAAACTTGCACACGCACAATCTACCAATACATGTATAGCCTCGATCTTCAAGGTGTTTGATAGGAAGTTTGATTGCCAATCACTATAGAATACTGAATGAGACTTGACTAGCTTGTTCTTTGGTTGGCTGGGATAGAAGTTGGAGGATACGTTAAGAAAAGCAACCATAGAATTTGACCGGATGCATTCGATAAGGGCCACCTCTTGCTAAGAGTCATGTAATTATGTTTTTCTTTTTGTTCATGTATCAAAAGTGTCACTATGTTGTAAAGATCTAAGTTATTTCTTACAAAAAAAAAAATTCAGAAAAATCAAAAAAATATCAAAAAAAAAAAAAAATCA